>NW_025726049.1:2655846-2964079 GCF_021461395.2 Schistocerca americana
TTATAGATTCCGATGTTTCACTTCAGGTTTACTGTCTCCCTTGGACCTACTTATTGACGACGAAACACAGAAATTGCATCGGAGTTAAATAGAAAAGGCACAATGCCGACTTAAGTACAAGAAAACTGACTCTTCTTAATATCTATGTTTTGAACCATTCCTGTGACGCAAGTTATAGATTCCGATGCTTCACTTCAGGTTTACTGTATCCAGCTGACCTTCTTATTGACGATGAAACACAGAAATTGCGTCGGAATTAAATACAAAAGGCACAATGGCGACTTAAGTACAAGGAGACTGACTCTTCTTACTGTCTGTGTTTTGAACCATTCCTGTGACACTAGTTATTGATTCCGATGCTTCACTTCAGGTGTACTGTATCCCTTGGACGTTCTTGTTGACTACGAAACATAGAAACTGCATCGGAATTAAATAGAAAATACACAATGCCGACTTAAGTACAAGAAAACAGACTCTTCTAAATATCTATGTTTTGAACCATTCCTGTGACACTAGTTTTAGATTCCGATGCTTCACTTCAGGTTTACTGTATCCCTCTGACCTTCTTATTGACGATCAAACACAGAAAATTGACCGGAATTAAATACAAAAGGCACAATGCCGACTCTAGTACAAGAAGACTGGCTCTTCTTACTCTCTACGTTTTGAACCATTCCTGTGACACTAGTCATAGATTCCGATGCTTCACTTCATGTTTACTGTACCCAGCTGACCTTCTTATCGACGATGAAACACAGAAATTGCATCGGAATTAAATACAAAAGGCACAATGCCGACTTTAGTACAAGAAGACTGACTCTTCCTACTGTCTATGTTTTAAACCATTCCTGTGACACTAGTTTCAGATTCCGATGCTTCACTTCAGGTTTACTGTATCCCTCAGACCTTCTTATAGACGATGAAACACAGAAATTGCATCGGAATTATATAAAAAAGGCACAATGCCGGCTTCAGTACAAGAAGACTGACTCATCTTTCTGTCTATGATTTGAACCATTCCTGTGACACTAGTAATAGATTCCGATGCTTCACTTCAGTTTTACTGTATCCCTCTGACCTTCTTATTGACGATGAAAAACAGAAATTGCATCGGAATTAAATACAAACGGCACAATGCCGACTCAAGTACTAGAAGACTGACTCTTCTTACTGTCTACGTTTTACCCATTCCTGTGACAGTAGTAATAGTATGCGATGCTTCACTTCAGGTTTACTGCATCCCTCTGACCGTCGTATTGACGATGAAACACAGAAATTGTAACGGAATTAAACACAAAATGCACAATGTCGACTTAAGTACAAGAAAACTGATTCTTCTTACTGTCTACGATTTGAACCATTCCTGTGACACTAGTTATTGATTCCGATGCTTCACTTCAGGTTTACTGTATCCCTCTGACCGTCTTATTGACGAAGAAACACAGAATTTGCATCGGAATTAAATACAAAAGGCACAATGCGACTAAAGTACAAGAAGACTGGCGCTTCTTACTGTCTATGTTTTGAACCTTTCCTGTGATACCGGTTTTAGATTCCGATGCTTCACGTCAGGTTTACTGTATCCCTTGGTCCTTCTTATTGACGACGAAACATAGTAACTGCGTCGGAATTAAATACAAAATGCACAATGCAGACTTTTGTACAAGAAAACTGACTCCTCTTACTGTCTATGTTTTGAACCATTCCTGTGACACTAGTAATAGGTTCCAATGCATCACTTCAGGTTTACTGTATCCCTCTGACCTTCATATTGACGATGAAACACAGAAATTGCATCGGAATTAAATACATGAGGCACAATGCCGACTTCTGTATTGAAAACTAACTCTTCTTACTGTCTATGCTTTGAACCATTCCTGTGACACTAATTATAGATTCCGATGCTTCACTTCAGGTTTACTGTATCCCTCTGACCTTCTTATTGACGATGAAACACAGAAATTGCATCGGAATTAAATACAAAAGGCACAATGCCGACCTTTCTACAAGAAAACTGACTCTTCTTACTGTCTATGTTTTCAACCATTCCTGTGACACTAGTTATAGATTCCGATGCTTCACTTTAGGTTTACTGAATCCCTCTGACCTTCTTATTGACGATGAAATACAGATATTGCATCGGAATTATATGCAAAAGGCACAATGCCGACTTAAGTACAAGAAGACTGACTCTTCCTACTGTCTATGTTATGAACCATTCCTGCGACACTAGTTATAGATTCCGATGTTTCACTTCAGGTTTACTGTATCCCTTTGACATTCTTATTGACGATGAAACACAGAAATTGCATCGGCATTAAATACAATAGGCACAATGCCGACTTAAGTACAAGAAAACCGACTCTTCTTAGCGACTATGTTTTGAACCATTCCTGTGACACAAGTTATAGATTCCGATGCTTCACTTCAGTTTTGCTGTATCCCTCTGACCTTCTTATTGACGATGAAACACACAAATTGCATCGGAATTAAATACAAAAGGCACAATGCCGACTTATGTACAAGAAGACTGACTCTTCCTACTGCCTATGCTTTGAACCATTCCTGTGACACTAGTTTTAGATTCCGATGCTTCACTTCAGGTTTACTGTAACCCTCTGACCGTCGTACTGACGATGAAACACAGAAATTGCATCGGAATTAAATACAAAAGGCACCATGCCGACTCGAGTACAAGAAGACTGGCTCTTCTTACTGTCTATGTTTTGAACCATTCCTTTGACAGTAGTTATAGATTTCGATGCTTCACTTCAGGTTTACTGAATCCCTCTGACCTTCTTATTGACGATGAAATACAGATATTGCATCGGAATTATATGCAAAAGGCACAATGCCGACTTAAGTACAAGAAGACTGACTCTTCTTACTGTCTATGATTTGAACCATTCCTGTGACTCTAGTTTTAGATTCCGATGCTTCACTTCAGGTTTACTGTATCCCTCTGACCTTCTTATTGATGATCAAACGCAGAAAATTGATTGGAACAAAATACAAAAGGCACAATGCGGGCTCAAGTACAAGAAGACTGGCTCTTCTTACTGTCTATGTTTTGAACCATTCCTGTGACACTAGTCATAGATTCTGATGCTTCACTTCAGGTTTACTGTATCCAGCTGACCTTCTTATTGACGATGAAACACAGAAATTGCATCGGAATTAAATACAAAAGGCACAATGCCGACTTATGTACAAGAAGACTGACTCTTCTTACTCTCTATGCTTTGAACCATTCCTGTGACACTAGTTATAGATTCCGATGCGACACTTCAGGTTTACTGTACCCCTCTGACCTTCTTATTGATGATCAAACGCAGAAAATTGATTGGAATAAAATACAAAAGGCACAATGCGGGCTCAAGTACAAGAAGACTGGCTCTTCTTACTGTCTATGTTTTGAACCATTCCTGTGACACTAGTCATAGATTCTGATGCTTCACTTCAGGTTTACTGTATCCAGCTGACCTTCTTATTGACGATGAAACACAGAAATTGCATCGGAATTAAATACAAAAGGCACAATGCCGACTTATGTACAAGAAGACTGACTCTTCTTACTGTCTATGCTTTGAACTATTTTTGTGACACTAGTTATAGATTCCGATGCTTCACTTCAGGTTTACTGTATCCCTCTGACAGTCTTATTGACGATGAAACACAGAAATCGCATCGGAATTAAATACAAAAGGCACAATGAAGAGTGAAATACAAGCTGTCTTGCTCTTCTTACTGTCTATATTTTGAACCTTTCCTGTGATACCGGTTCTATATTCCGATGCTTCACTTCAGGTTTACTGTATCCCTTGGCCCTCCTTAATGACAACGAAACACAGAAATTGCATCGGAATTAAATTGAAAAGGCACAATGCCGACTTAAGTGCAAGAGAACTGAATCTTCTTCCTGTCTATGTATTGAACCACTACTGTGACACTAGTTATAGATTCCGATGCATCACTTCAGGTTCACTGTATCCCTCTGACCTTATTGACGATGAAACACAGAAATTGCCTCGGAATTAAATACAAAAGGCCCAATGTCGACTTAAGTACAAGAAAACTGATTCTTCTTATTGTCTATGTTTTAAACCATTCCTGTGACACTAGTTAAAGATTCCGATGCTTCACTTCAGGTTTACTGTATCCCTCTGACCTTCATATTGACGATGAACCACAGAAATTGCATCGGAATTAAATACAAAAGGCACTATGCCGACTCAAGTACAAGAAGACTGGCTCTTCCTAGTGTCTATGCTTTGAACCATTCCTGTGACACTAGTTATAGATTCCGATGCTTCACTTCAGGTTTACTGTATCCCTCTGACAGTCTTATTGACAATGAAACACAGAAATTGCTTCGGAATTAAATACAAAAGGCACAATGAAGAGTGAAGTACAAGCAGTCTTGCTCTTCTTACTGTCTATATTTTGAACCTTTCCTGTGATACCGGTTCTATATTCCGATGCTTCACTTCAGGTTTACTGTATCCCTTGGACCTTCTTAATGACAACGAAACACAGAAATTGCATCGGAAATAAATAGAAAAGGCACAATGCCGACATAAGTGCAAGAGAACTAAATCTTCCTCCTGTCTATGTCTTGAGCCACTACTGTGACACTAGTTATAGATTCCGATGCATCAGTTCAGGTTCACTGTATCCCTCTGACCTTCTTATTGACGATGAAACACAGAAATTGCCTCGGAATTAAATACAAAAGGCCCAATGTCGACTTCAGTACAAGAAAACTGATTCTTCTTACTGTCTATGTTTTAAACCATTCCAGTGACACTAGTTATAGATTCCGATGCTTCACTTCTGGTTTACTGTATCCCTCTGACCTTCATATTGACGATAAAACACAGAAATTGCATCGGAATTAAATACAAAAGGCACAATGAAGAGTGAAGTACAAGCAGTCTTACTCTTCTTACTGTCTATATTTTGAACCTTTCCTGTGATACCGGTTCCATATTCCGATGCTTCACTTCAAGTTTACAGTATCCCTTGGACCTTCTTAATGACGACGAAACACAGAAATTGCATCGGAATTAAATAGAAAGGGCACAATGCCGACTTAAGTGCAAGAGAACTGAATCTTCTTCCTGTCTATGTTTTGAACCACTACTGTGACACAAGTTATAGGTTCCGATGCATCACTTCAGGTTTACTGTATCCCGCTGACCATCTTATTGACGATGAAACACAGAAATTGCATCGGAATTAATTACAAAAGGCACAATGCCGACTTAAGTACAAGAAAACTGACTCTTCTTGCTGTCTATATTTTGAACCATTCCTGTGACACTAGTTATAGATTCCGATGCTTCACTTCAGGTTTACTGTATCCCGGAGACCTTCTTATTGACGATGAAACACAGAAATTGCATCGGAATTAAATACACAAGGCACAATGCCGACTTAAGTACAAGAAGACTGGCTCTTCTTACTGTCTATGTTTAGAACCATTCCTGTGACACTAGTCATAGATTCTGATGCTTCACTTCAGGTTTACTGTATCCAGCTGACCTTCTTATTGACGATGAAACACAGAAATTGCATCGGAATTAAATACAAAAGGCCCAATGCCGACTTATGTACAAGAAGACTGACTCTTCTTACTGTCTATGCTTTGAACCATTACTGTGACACCAGTTATAGATTCCGATGCGACACTTCAGGTTTACTGTATCCCTCTAACCTTCTTATTGACGATCAAACACAGAAAATTGATCGGAATTAAATACAAAAGGCACAATGCCGACTCAAGTACAAGAAGACTGGCTCTTCTTACTGTCTATGCTTTGAACTATTCCTGTGACACTAGTTATAGATTCCGATGCTTTACTTCAGGTTTACTGTATCCCTCTGACAGTCTTATTGACGATGAATCACAGAAATTGCATCGGAATTAAATACAAAAGGCACAATGAAGAATGAAGTACAAGCAGTCTTGCTTTTCTTACTGTCTATATTTTGAACCTTTCCTGTGATACCGGTTCTATATTCCGATGCTTCACCTCAGGTTTACTGTATCCCTTGGACCTTCTTAATGACGACGAAACACAGAAATTGCATGGGAATTAAATAGAAAAGGCACAATGCCGACTTAAGTGCAAGAGAACTAAATCTTCTTCCTGTCTATGTTTTGAACCACTACCGTGACACTAGTTATAGATTCCGATGCATCACTTCAGGTTCACTGTATCCCTCTGACCTTCTTATTGACGATGAAACACAGAAATTGCATCGGAATTAAATACAAAAGGCCCAATGTCGACTTAAGTGCAAGGAAACTGATTCTTCTTACTGTCTATGTTTTAAACCATTCCTGTGACACTAGTTATAGATTACGATGCTTCACTTCAGGTTTACTGTATCCCTCTGACCTTCATATTGACGATGAAACACAGAAATTGCATCGGAATTAAATACAAAACGCACAATGAAGAGTGAAGTACAAGCAGTCTTGCTCTTCTTACTGTCTATATTTTGAACCTTTCCTGTGATACCGGTTCTATATTCCGATGCTTCACCTCAGGTTTACTGTATCCCTTGGACATTCTTAATGACGACGAAACACAGAAATTGCATCGGAATTAAATAGAAAAGGCACAATGCCGACCTAAGTGCAAGAGAACTGAATCTTCTTCCTGTCTATGTTTTTAACCACTACTGTGACACTAGTTATGGGTTCCGATGCATCACTTCAGGTTTACAGTTTCCCTCTGACCTTCTTATTAACGATGAAACGCAGAATTTGCATCGGAATTAAATACAAAAGGTACAATGCCCTACTTAAGTACAAGAAGACTGACTCATCTTAATGTCTATGTTTTGAATCACTCCTGTGACACAAGTTATAGATTCCGATGCTTCACTTCAGGTTTACTGTATCCCTTTGACCTTGTTATTGAGGATGAAACACAGAAATTGCATCGGAATTAAATACAAAATGGCACAATGCTAACTTTAGTACAAAAAAACAGACTCTTCTTACTGTCTATGTTTTGAACCATTCCTGTGTCACTAGTTATAGATTCCGATGCTTCACATCAGGTTTACAGTTTCCCTCTGACCTTCTTATTAACGATGAAACGCAGAATTTGCATCGGAATTAAATACAAAAGGTACAATGCCCTACTTAAGTACAAGAAGACTGACTCATCTTACTGTCTATGTTTTGAATCACTCCTGTGACACAAGTTATAGATTCCGATGCTTCACTTCAGGTTTACTGTATCCCTCTGACCTTCTTATTGACGATGAAACACAGAAATTGCATCGGAATTAAATACAAAAAGCAGAATGCCGTCTTAAGTACAAGAAGACTGACTCTTCCTACTGCCTATGTTTTGAACCATTCCTGTGACACTAGATTTTGATTCGGATGCTTCACTTCGGGTTTACTGTATCCCCCTGACCTTCATATTGACGATGAAACACAGAAATTGCATCGGAATTAAATACAAGAAGCACAATGCCGACTCGAGAACAAAAAGACTGGCTCTTCTTCCTGTCTATGTTTTGAACCATTCCTGTGACACTAGTTATAGATTCCGATGCTTCACTTCAGGTCTACTGTATCCAGATGACCTTCTTATTGCCAATGAAACACAGAAATTGCATCGGGATTAAATACAAATGGCACAATGCCGACTTAAGTACAAGAAGACTGACTCTTCTTACTGTCTATGCTTTGAACCATTTCTGTGACGCTAGTTATAGATTCCGAAGCTTCACTTCAGTTTAACTGTATCCCTCTGACCTTCGTATTGACGATGAAACACAGATATTGCATCGGAATTATATACAAAGGGCACAAAGCCAAACCAAGTACTAGAACACTGACTCTTCTTACTGTCTATCTTTTGAACTATTCCTGTGAGACCGGTTTTAGATTCCGATGCTTCACTTCAGGTTTACTGTATCCCTCTGACCTTCGTATTGACGATGAAACACAGATATTGCATCGGAATTATATACAAAAGGCACAAAGCCAAATCAAGTACAAGAAAACTAACTCTTCTTACTGTCTATGTTTTGAACTATTCCTGTGACACTAGTCATAGATTCCGATGCTTCACTTCAGGTTTACTGTTTCCCTCTGACCTTCTTATTGACGATGAAACACAGAAATTGCATCTCAATTAAATACAAAAGGCACAATGCCGACTCAAGTACAAGAAGACTGGTTCTTCTTACTGTCTATGTTTTGAACCTTTCCTGTGAGACCGGTTTTAGATTCCGATGCTTCACTTCAGGTTTACTGTATCACTTGGACCTTCTTATTGACGATCAAACACAGAAATCGCATCGGAATTAAATACAAAATGCACAATGCCGACTTAAGTACAAGAAGACTGACTCTTCATACTGTCTATGGTTTGAACCATTCCTGTGACACTAGTTATAGATTCCGATGCTTCACTTCAGGTTTACTGTATCCCTCCTACCTTCTTATTGACGATGAAATACAGAAATTGCATCGGAATTAAATAGAAAAGGCACAATGCCGACTTTAGAACAAGAAAACAGAGTTTTCTTACTGTCTATGTTTGAACCATTCCTGTGTCACTAGTTATAGATTCCGATGCTTCACTTCAGGTTTTTCTGTATCCCTCTTACCTTCTTATTGACGATGAAACACAGAAATTGCATCAAAATTAATTAGAAAAGGCACAATGCCGACTCAAGTACAAGAAGACTGGCTCTACTTACTTTCTATGTTTTGAACCTTTCCTGTGAGACCGGTTTTAGATTCCGATGTTTCACTTCAGGTTTACTGTATCCCTTGGACCTTCTTATTGACGACGAAACACAGAAATTGCAACGGAAATAAATACAAAAGGCACAATGCCGACTTAAGTACCAAAAGACTGACTCTTCTTACTCTCTCTATTTTGAACCATTCCTGTGACACTACTTATAGATTCCGATACTTCACTTCAGGTTTACTGTATCCCTCTGACCTTCTTATTGAGGATGAAACACAGAAATTGCATCGGAATTAAATACAAAAGGCACAATGCCGACTTTAGTACAATAAAACAGACTCTTCTTACTGTCTATGTTTCGAACCATTCCTGTGACACTAGTTATAGATTCCGATGCTTCCCTTCAGGTTTACTGTATCCCTCTGACCTTCTTATTGACGATGAAACACAGAAAATCCGTCGGAATTAAATACAAGAGGAACAATGCCGACTCAAGCACAAGAAGACTGGCTCTTCTTACTGTCCATGTTTTGAACCATTCCCGTGACACTAGTTATAGATTCCGATGCTTCACTTCAGGTTTACAGAATCCCTCTGACCTTCTTATTGACGATGAAACACAGAAATTGCATCGGAATTATATACAAAAGGCACAATGCCGACTTAAGTACAAGAAGACTGACTCTTCTTACTGTCTATGTTTTGAATCATTCCTGTGGCACTAGTTATAGATTCCGATGCTTCACTTGAGGTTTACTGTATCCCTCTTACCTTCTTATTGACGATCAAACACAGAAAATTGATCGGAATTAAATACTAAAGGGACAATGCCGACTCAAGTACAAGAAGATTGGATCTTCTTACTGTCTATGTTTTGAACCATTCCTGTGACACTAGTTATAGATTCCGAAGCTTCACTTCAGTTTTACTGTATCCCTCTGACCTTCGTATTGACGATGAAACACAGACATTGCACCGGAATTATATACAAAAGGCACAAAGCCGAATCAAGTACTAGAAGACTGACTCTTCTACTGTCTATGTTTTGAACCATTCCTGTGACACTAGTTATAGATTCTGATGCTTCACTTCAGGTTTACTGTATCCCTCTTACCTTCTTATTGACGATCAAACACAGAAAATTGATCGCAATTAAATACTAAAGGCACAATGCCGACTCAAGTACAAGAAGACTGGCTCTTCTAACTGTCTATGTTTTGAACCATTCCTGTGACACTAGTTATAGATTCCGAAGCTTCACTTCAGTTTTACTGTATCCCTCTGACCGTCGTATTGACGATGAAACGCCGAAATTGCATCGGAATTAAATTCAAAAGCCAATGCCGACTCAAGCACAAGAAGACTGGCTTTTCTTACTGCCTATATTTTGAACCTTTCCTGTGAGACCGGTTTTAGATTCCGATGCTTCACTTCAGGTTTACTGTATCCCTTGGACCTTCTTATTGACGACGAAAAATACAAAAATTGCATCGGAATTAAATAGAAAGGGCACAATGCCGACTTAAGTACAAGAAAACTAACTCTTCTTACTGTCTATGTTTTGAACTATTCCTGTGACACTAGTTATAGACTCCGATGCTTCAGTTCAGGTTTACTGTTTCCCTCTGACCTTCTTATTATCGATGAAACACAGAAATTGCACCTGAATTAAATACAAAAGGCACAATGCCGACTCAAGTACAAGAAGACTGGCTCTTCTTACTGTCTATGTTTTGATCCTTTCCTGTGAGACCGGTTTTAGATTCCGATACTTCACTTGAGGTTTACTGTATCCCTGGACCTTCTTATTGACGATCAAACACAGAAATTGGATCGGAATTAAATACATAAAGCACAATGCCGACTTAAGTACAAGGAGACTGACTCTTCTTACTGTCTATGTTTTGAACCGTTCCTGTGAGACCAGTCTTTGATTTCGATGCTTGACTTCAGGTTTACAGTATCCCTTGGACCTTCTTATTGACGACGAAACACAGAAATTGCATCGGAATTAAGTAGAGAAGGCACAATGCCGATATTAGAACAAGAAAAGAGAGTCTTCTTACTGTCTATGTTTGAACCATTCCTGTGTCACTAGTTATAGATTCCGATGCTTCACTTCAGGTTTACTGTATCCCTCTGACCTTCTTAGTGACGATGAAACACAGAAATTGCATCAGAATTAAATACAAAAGGTACAATGCCGACTCAAGTACAAGAAGCCTGGCTCTACTTACTTTCTATGCTTTGTACCTTTCCTGTGAGACCGGTTTTAGATTCCGATGCTTCACTACAGGTTTACTGTATCCCTTGGACCTTCTTATTGACGACGAAACACAGAAATTGGATCGGAATTAAATACAAAAGGCACAATGGCGACTTAAGTACAAGAAAACTGACTCTTCTTACTGTCTATGTTATGAACCATTCCTGTGACACTAGTTATAGATTCCGATGCCTCACTTCAGGTTTACTGTATCCCTCTGACCTTCTTATTGACGATGAAACACAGAAATTGCATCGGAATTAAATGCAAAAGGCACAATGCCGACTTAAGTACAAGAAAACTGATTCTTCTTACTGTCTATGTTTTTAACCATTCCTGTGACACTAGTTATAGATTCCGATGCTTCACTTCAGGTTTACTGTATCCCTCTAACCGTCTTATTGACGATGAAACACAGAAATTGCATCGGAATTAAATACAAAAGGCACAATGCCGACTCAAGTACTAGAACACAGGCTCTTCTTACTGTCTATGTTTTGAACCTTTCCTGGGTTACCGGTTTTAGATTCCGACCCTTCACTTCAGGTTTACTGTATCCCTTAGACCTTCTTATTGACAACGAAACACAGAAACTGCATCGGAAGTAAATAGAAAAGGCACAATGTCGACTTAAGTACAAGAAAACTGACTCTTCTTACTGTCTATGATTTGAACAATTCCTGTGACACTAGTTTTAGATTCCGATGCTTCACTTCAGGTTTACTGTATCCCTTGGACCTTCTTATTGACGACGAAACACAGAAATTGAGTCAGAATTAAATACAAAAGGCACAATGCCGAGTTAAGTACAAGAAACTGACTCTTCTTAGTGTCGATGTTATGAACCATTCCTGTGACACTAGTTATAGATTCCGATGCTTCACTTCAGGTTTACTGTTTCCCTCTGACCTTCTTATTGACGATCAAACACAGAAAATTGATCGGAATTAAATACAAAAGGCACAATGCCGTCTCAAGTACAAGAAGACTGGCTCTTCTTACTGTCTATGCTTTGAACCATTCCTGTGACACTAGTTATAGATTCCGATGCTTCACTTCAGGTTTACTGTATCCCTCTGACAGTCTTATTGACGATGAAACATAGAAATTGCATCGGAATTAAATACCAAAGGCACAATGAAGAGTGAAGTACAAGCAGTCTTGCTCTTCTTACTGTCTATATTTTGAACCATTCCTGTGACACTACTTATAGATTCCGATACTTCACTTCAGGTTTACTGTATCCCTCTGACCTTCTTATTGAGGATGAAACACAGAAATTGCATCGGAATTAAATACAAAAGGCACAATGCCGACTTTAGTACAATAAAACAGACTCTTCTTACTGTCTATGTTTCGAACCATTCCTGTGACACTAGTTATAGATTCCGATGCTTCCCTTCAGGTTTACTGTATCCCTCTGACCTTCTTATTGACGATGAAACACAGAAAATCCGTCGGAATTAAATACAAGAGGAACAATGCCGACTCAAGCACAAGAAGACTGGCTCTTCTTACTGTCCATGTTTTGAACCATTCCCGTGACACTAGTTATAGATTCCGATGCTTCACTTCAGGTTTACAGAATCCCTCTGACCTTCTTATTGACGATGAAACACAGAAATTGCATCGGAATTATATACAAAAGGCACAATGCCGACTTAAGTACAAGAAGACTGACTCTTCTTACTGTCTATGTTTTGAATCATTCCTGTGGCACTAGTTATAGATTCCGATGCTTCACTTGAGGTTTACTGTATCCCTCTTACCTTCTTATTGACGATCAAACACAGAAAATTGATCGGAATTAAATACTAAAGGGACAATGCCGACTCAAGTACAAGAAGATTGGATCTTCTTACTGTCTATGTTTTGAACCATTCCTGTGACACTAGTTATAGATTCCGAAGCTTCACTTCAGTTTTACTGTATCCCTCTGACCTTCGTATTGACGATGAAACACAGACATTGCACCGGAATTATATACAAAAGGCACAAAGCCGAATCAAGTACTAGAAGACTGACTCTTCTACTGTCTATGTTTTGAACCATTCCTGTGACACTAGTTATAGATTCTGATGCTTCACTTCAGGTTTACTGTATCCCTCTTACCTTCTTATTGACGATCAAACACAGAAAATTGATCGCAATTAAATACTAAAGGCACAATGCCGACTCAAGTACAAGAAGACTGGCTCTTCTAACTGTCTATGTTTTGAACCATTCCTGTGACACTAGTTATAGATTCCGAAGCTTCACTTCAGTTTTACTGTATCCCTCTGACCGTCGTATTGACGATGAAACGCCGAAATTGCATCGGAATTAAATTCAAAAGCCAATGCCGACTCAAGCACAAGAAGACTGGCTTTTCTTACTGCCTATATTTTGAACCTTTCCTGTGAGACCGGTTTTAGATTCCGATGCTTCACTTCAGGTTTACTGTATCCCTTGGACCTTCTTATTGACGACGAAAAATACAAAAATTGCATCGGAATTAAATAGAAAGGGCACAATCCGACTTAAGTACAAGAAAACTAACTCTTCTTACTGTCTATGTTTTGAACTATTCCTGTGACACTAGTTATAGACTCCGATGCTTCAGTTCAGGTTTACTGTTTCCCTCTGACCTTCTTATTATCGATGAAACACAGAAATTGCACCTGAATTAAATACAAAAGGCACAATGCCGACTCAAGTACAAGAAGACTGGCTCTTCTTACTGTCTATGTTTTGATCCTTTCCTGTGAGACCGGTTTTAGATTCCGATACTTCACTTGAGGTTTACTGTATCCCTGGACCTTCTTATTGACGATCAAACACAGAAATTGGATCGGAATTAAATACATAAAGCACAATGCCGACTTAAGTACAAGGAGACTGACTCTTCTTACTGTCTATGTTTTGAACCGTTCCTGTGAGACCAGTCTTTGATTTCGATGCTTGACTTCAGGTTTACAGTATCCCTTGGACCTTCTTATTGACGACGAAACACAGAAATTGCATCGGAATTAAGTAGAGAAGGCACAATGCCGATATTAGAACAAGAAAAGAGAGTCTTCTTACTGTCTATGTTTGAACCATTCCTGTGTCACTAGTTATAGATTCCGATGCTTCACTTCAGGTTTACTGTATCCCTCTGACCTTCTTAGTGACGATGAAACACAGAAATTGCATCAGAATTAAATACAAAAGGTACAATGCCGACTCAAGTACAAGAAGCCTGGCTCTACTTACTTTCTATGCTTTGTACCTTTCCTGTGAGACCGGTTTTAGATTCCGATGCTTCACTACAGGTTTACTGTATCCCTTGGACCTTCTTATTGACGACGAAACACAGAAATTGGATCGGAATTAAATACAAAAGGCACAATGGCGACTTAAGTACAAGAAAACTGACTCTTCTTACTGTCTATGTTATGAACCATTCCTGTGACACTAGTTATAGATTCCGATGCCTCACTTCAGGTTTACTGTATCCCTCTGACCTTCTTATTGACGATGAAACACAGAAATTGCATCGGAATTAAATGCAAAAGGCACAATGCCGACTTAAGTACAAGAAAACTGATTCTTCTTACTGTCTATGTTTTTAACCATTCCTGTGACACTAGTTATAGATTCCGATGCTTCACTTCAGGTTTACTGTATCCCTCTAACCGTCTTATTGACGATGAAACACAGAAATTGCATCGGAATTAAATACAAAAGGCACAATGCCGACTCAAGTACTAGAACACAGGCTCTTCTTACTGTCTATGTTTTGAACCTTTCCTGGGTTACCGGTTTTAGATTCCGACCCTTCACTTCAGGTTTACTGTATCCCTTAGACCTTCTTATTGACAACGAAACACAGAAACTGCATCGGAAGTAAATAGAAAAGGCACAATGTCGACTTAAGTACAAGAAAACTGACTCTTCTTACTGTCTATGATTTGAACAATTCCTGTGACACTAGTTTTAGATTCCGATGCTTCACTTCAGGTTTACTGTATCCCTTGGACCTTCTTATTGACGACGAAACACAGAAATTGAGTCAGAATTAAATACAAAAGGCACAATGCCGAGTTAAGTACAAGAAACTGACTCTTCTTAGTGTCGATGTTATGAACCATTCCTGTGACACTAGTTATAGATTCCGATGCTTCACTTCAGGTTTACTGTTTCCCTCTGACCTTCTTATTGACGATCAAACACAGAAAATTGATCGGAATTAAATACAAAAGGCACAATGCCGTCTCAAGTACAAGAAGACTGGCTCTTCTTACTGTCTATGCTTTGAACCATTCCTGTGACACTAGTTATAGATTCCGATGCTTCACTTCAGGTTTACTGTATCCCTCTGACAGTCTTATTGACGATGAAACATAGAAATTGCATCGGAATTAAATACCAAAGGCACAATGAAGAGTGAAGTACAAGCAGTCTTGCTCTTCTTACTGTCTATATTTTGAACCATTCCTGTGACACTACTTATAGATTCCGATACTTCACTTCAGGTTTACTGTATCCCTCTGACCTTCTTATTGAGGATGAAACACAGAAATTGCATCGGAATTAAATACAAAAGGCACAATGCCGACTTTAGTACAATAAAACAGACTCTTCTTACTGTCTATGTTTCGAACCATTCCTGTGACACTAGTTATAGATTCCGATGCTTCCCTTCAGGTTTACTGTATCCCTCTGACCTTCTTATTGACGATGAAACACAGAAAATCCATCGGAATTAAATACAAGAGGAACAATGCCGACTCAAGCACAAGAAGACTGGCTCTTCTTACTGTCCATGTTTTGAACCATTCCCGTGACACTAGTTATAGATTCCGATGCTTCACTTCAGGTTTACAGAATCCCTCTGACCTTCTTATTGACGATGAAACACAGAAATTGCATCGGAATTATATACAAAAGGCACAATGCCGACTTAAGTACAAGAAGACTGACTCTTCTTACTGTCTATGTTTTGAATCATTCCTGTGGCACTAGTTATAGATTCCGATGCTTCACTTCAGGTTTACTGTATCCCTCTTACCTTCTTATTGACGATCAAACACAGAAAATTGATCGGAATTAAATACTAAAGGGACAATGCCGACTCAAGTACAAGAAGATTGGATCTTCTTACTGTCTATGTTTTGAACCATTCCTGTGACACTAGTTATAGATTCCGAAGCTTCACTTCAGTTTTACTGTATCCCTCTGACCTTCGTATTGACGATGAAACACAGACATTGCACCGGAATTATATACAAAAGGCACAAAGCCGAATCAAGTACTAGAAAACTGACTCTTCTACTGTCTATGTTTTGAACCATTCCTGTGACACTAGTTATAGATTCTGATGCTTCACTTCAGGTTTACTGTATCCCTCTTACCTTCTTATTGACGATCAAACACAGAAAATTGATCGCAATTAAATACTAAAGGCACAATGCCGACTCAAGTACAAGAAGACTGGCTCTTCTAACTGTCTATGTTTTGAACCATTCCTGTGACACTAGTTATAGATTCCGAAGCTTCACTTCAGTTTTACTGTATCCCTCTGACCGTCGTATTGACGATGAAACGCCGAAATTGCATCGGAATTAAATTCAAAAGCCAATGCCGACTCAAGCACAAGAAGACTGGCTTTTCTTACTGCCTATATTTTGAACCTTTCCTGTGAGACCGGTTTTAGATTCCGATGCTTCACTTCAGGTTTACTGTATCCCTTGGACCTTCTTATTGACACCGAAAAATACAAAAATTGCATCGGAATTAAATAGAAAGGGCACAATGCCGACTTAAGTACAAGAAAACTAACTCTTCTTACTGTCTATGTTTTGAACTATTCCTGTGACACTAGTTATAGACTCCGATGCTTCAGTTCAGGTTTACTGTTTCCCTCTGACCTTCTTATTATCGATGAAACACAGAAATTGCACCTGAATTAAATACAAAAGGCACAATGCCGACTCAAGTACAAGAAGACTGGCTCTTCTTACTGTCTATGTTTTGATCCTTTCCTGTGAGACCGGTTTTAGATTCCGATACTTCACTTGAGGTTTACTGTATCCCTGGACCTTCTTATTGACGATCAAACACAGAAATTGGATCGGAATTAAATACATAAAGCACAATGCCGACTTAAGTACAAGGAGACTGACTCTTCTTACTGTCTATGTTTTGAACCGTTCCTGTGAGACCAGTCTTTGATTTCGATGCTTGACTTCAGGTTTACAGTATCCCTTGGACCTTCTTATTGACGACGAAACACAGAAATTGCATCGGAATTAAGTAGAGAAGGCACAATGCCGATTATAGAACAAGAAAAGAGAGTCTTCTTACTGTCTATGTTTGAACCATTCCTGTGTCACTAGTTATAGATTCCGATGCTTCACTTCAGGTTTACTGTGTCCCTCTGACCTTCTTAGTGACGATGAAACACAGAAATTGCATCAGAATTAAATACAAAACGTACAATGCCGACTCAAGTACAAGAAGCCTGGCTCTACTTACTTTCTATGCTTTGAACCTTTCCTGTGAGACCGGTTTTAGATTCCGATGCTTCACTACAGGTTTACTGTATCCCTTGGACCTTCTTATTGACGACGAAACACAGAAATTGCATCGGAATTAAATACAAAAGGCACAATGGCGACTTAAGTACTAGAAAACTGACTCTTCTTACTGTCTATGTTATGGACCATTCCTGTGACACTAGTTATAGATTCCGATGCCTCACTTCAGGTTTACTGTATCCCTCTGACCTTCTTATTGACGATGAAACACAGAAATTGCATCGGAATTAAATGCAAAAGGCACAATGCCGACTTAAGTACAAGAAAACTGATTCTTCTTACTGTCTATGTTTTTAACCATTCCTGTGACACTAGTTATAGATTCCGATGCTTCACTTCAGGTTTACTGTATCCCTCTAACCGTCTTATTGACGATGAAACACAGAAATTGCATCGGAATTAAATACAAAAGGCACAATGCCGACTCAAGTACTAGAACACAGGCTCTTATTACTGTCTATGTTTTGAACCTTTCCTGGGTTACCGGTTTTAGATTCCGACCCTTCACTTCAGGTTTACTGTATCCCTTGGACCTTCTTATTGACAACGAAACACAGAAACTGCATCGGAAGTAAATAGAAAAGGCACAATGCCGACTTAAGTACAAGAAAACTGACTCTTCTTACTGTCTATGATTTGAACAATTCCTGTGACACTAGTTTTAGATTCCGATGCTTCACTTCAGGTTTACTGTATCCCTTGGACCTTCTTATTGACGGCGAAACACAGAAATTGAATCAGAATTAAATACAAAAGGCACAATGCCGAGTTAAGTACAAGAAACTGACTCTTCTTAGTGTCTATGTTATGAACCATTCCTGTGACACTAGTTATAGATTCCGATGCTTCACTTCAGGTTTACTGTATCCCTCTGACCTTCTTATTGACGATCAAACACAGAAAATTGATCGGAATTAAATACAAAAGGCACAATGCCGACTCAAGTACAAGAAGACTGGCTCTTCTTACTGTCTATACTTTGAACCATTCCTGTGACACTAGTTATAGATTAAGATGCTTCACTTCAGGTTTACTGTATCCCTCTGACAGTCTTATTGACGATGAAACACAGAAATTGCATCGGAATTAAATACAAAAGGCACAATGAAGAGTGAAGTACAAGCAGTCTTGCTCTTCTTACTGTCTATATTTTGAACCTTTCCTGTGATACCGGTTCTATATTCCGATGCTTCACTTCAGGTTTACTGTATCCCTTGGACCTTCTTAATGACAACGAAACACAGAAATTGCATCGGAATTAAATAGAAAAGGCACAATGCCGACTTAAGTGCAAGAGAACTGAATCTTCTTCCTGTCTATGTTTTGAACCACTACTGTGACACTAGTTATAGGTTCCGATGCATCACTTCAGGTTTACTGTATCCCGCTGACCTTATTGACGATGAACCACAGAAATTGCATCGGAATTAATTACAAAAGGCACAATGCGGACTTAAGTACAAGAAAACTGACTCTTCTTACTGTCTATATTTTGAACCATTCCTGTGACACTAGTTATAGATTCCGATGCTTCACTTCAGGTTTACTGTATCCCTCTGACCTTCTTATTGACGATGAAACACAGAAATTGCATCGGAATTAAATACAAAAGGCACAATGCCGACGTATGTACAAGAAGACTGGCTCTTCTTACTGTCTATGTTTTGAACCACTCCTGTGACACTAGTTATAGATTCCGAAGCTTCACTTCAGGTTTACTGTATCCCTCTGATCTTTTTATTGACGATGAAACACAGATATTGCATCGGAATTAAATTCAAATGGCATAATGCCGACTTAAGTACAAGATGACTGACTCTTCTTTCTGTCTATGTTTTGAACCGTTCCTGTGACACTAGTTATAGATTCCGATGTTTCACTTCAGGTTTACTGTGCCCCTCTAACATTCTTATTGACGACGAAACACAGAAATTGCATCGAAATTAAATACAAAAGGCACAATGCCGACTTAAGTACCAAAAGACTGACTCTTCTTACTCTCTATATTTTGAACCATTCCTGTGACACTAGTTATAGATTCCGATACTTCACTTCAGGATTACTGTATCCCTCTGACCTTCTTATTGAGGATGAAACACAGAAATTGCATCGGAATTAAATACAAAAGGCACAATGCTAACTTTAGTACAAGAAAACTGGCTCTTCTTACTGTCTATGTTTTGAACCATTCCTGTGACACTAGTTATAGATTCCGATGATTCACTTCAGGTTTACAGTATCCCTCTGACCTTCTTATTGTCGATGAAACACTGAAATTGCATCGGAATTATATACAAAAGGCACAATGCCGACTCAAGTACAAGAAGCCTGGCTCTACTTACTTTCTATGTTTTGAACCTTTCCTGTGAGACCGGTTTTAGATTCCGATGCTTCACTACAGGTTTACTGTATCCCTTGGACCTTCTTATTGACGACGAAACACAGAAATTGCATCGGAATTAAATACAAAAAGCACAATGGCGACTTAAGTACAAGAAAACTGACTCTTCTTACTGTCTATGTTATGAACCATTCCTGTGACACTAGTTATAGATTCCGATGCTTCACTTTAGGTTTACTGTATCCCTCTGACCTTCTTATTGACGATGAAACACAGAAATTGCATCGGAATTAAATACAAAAGGCACAATGCCGACTTAAGTACAAGAAAACTGACTCTTCCTACTGCCAATGTTTTGAACCATTCCTGTGACACTAGTTATAGATTCCGATGCTTGACTTCAGGTTTACTGTATCCCTCTGACCTTCGTATTGACGATGAAACACAGAAATTGCATCGGAATTAAATACAAAAGGCACAATGACGACTCAAGTACTAGAACACAGGCTCTTCTTACTGTCTATGTTTTGAACCTTTCCTGGGTTACCGGTTTTAGATTCCGACCCTTCACTTCAGGTTTACTGTATCCCTTAGACCTTCTTATTGACAACGAAACACAGAAACTGCATCGGAGGTAAATAGAAAAGGCACAATGTCGACTTAAGTACAAGAAAACTGACTCTTCTTACTGTCTATGATTTGAACAATTCCTGTGACACTAGTTTTGGATTCCGATGCTTCACTTCAAGTTTACTGTATCCCTTGGACCTTCTTATTGACGACGAAACACAGAAATTGAGTCAGAATTAAATACAAAAGGCACAATGCCGAGTTAAGTACAAGAAACTGACTCTTCTTAGTGTCGATGTTATGAACCATTCCTGTGACACTAGTTATTGATTCCGATGCTTCACTTCAGGTTTACTGTTTCCCTCTGACCTTCTTATTGACGATCAAACACAGAAAATCGATCGGAATTAAATACAAAAGGCACAATGCCGACTCAAGTACAAGAAGACTGTCTCTTCTTACTGTCTATGCTTTGAACCATTCCTGTGACACTAGTTATAGATTCCGATGCTTCACTTCAGGTTTACTGTATCCCTCTGACAGTCTTATTGACGATGAAACATAGAAATTGCATCGGAATTAAATACCAAAGGCACAATGAAGAGTGAAGTACAAGCAGTCTTGCTCTTCTTACTGTCTATATTTTGAACCTTTCCTGTGATACCGGTTCTATATTCCGATGCTTCACCTCAGGTTTACTGTATCCCTTGGACCTTCATAATGACGACGAAACACAGAAATTGCATCGGAATTAAATAGAAAAGGCACAATGCCGACTTAAGTGCAAGAGAACTGAATCTTCTTCCTGTCTATGTTTTGAACCACTACTGTGACACTAGTTATAGGTTCCGATGCATCACTTCAGGTTTACTGTATCCCGCTGACCTTCTAATTGACGATGAACCACAGAAATTGCATCGGAATTAATTACAAAAGGCACAATGCCGACTTAAGTACAAGAAAACTGACTCTTCTTACTGTCTATATTTTGAACCATTCCTGTGACACTAGTTATAGATTCCGATGCTTCACTTCAGGTTTACTGTATCCCTCTGACCTTCTTATTGACGATGAAACACAGAAATTGCATCGGAATTAAATACAAAAGGCACAATGCCGACGTAAGTACAAGAAGACTGGCTCTTCTTACTGTCTATGTTTTGAACCACTCCTGTGACACTAGTTATAGATTCCGATGCTTCACTTCAGGTTTACTGTATCCCTCTGATCTTTTTATTGACGATGAAACACAGATATTGCATCGGAATTAAATTCAAAAGGCATAATCCCGACTTAAGTACAAGATGACTGACTCTTCTTTCTGTCTATGTTTTGAACCGTTCCTGTGACACTAGTTATAGATTCCGATGTTTCACTTCAGGTTTACTGTTTCCCTCTAACATTCTTATTGACGACGAAACACAGAAATTGCATCGAAATTAAATACAAAAGGCACAATGCCGACTTAAGTACCAAAAGACTGACTCTTCTTACTGTCTATGTTTTGAATCATTCCTGTGGCACTAGTTATAGATTGCGATGCTTCACTTTAGGTTTACTGCATCCCTCTTACCTTCTTTTTGACGATCCAACACAGAAAATTGATCGGAATTAAATACGAAAGACACAATGCCGACTCAAGTACAAGAAGACTGGCTCTTCTTACTGTCTATGTTTTAAACCATTCCTGTGACACTAGTTATAGGTTCCGATGCTTCACTTCAGGTTTACTGTACACAGCTGAGCTTCTTATTGACGATGAAACGCAGAAATTGCATCGGAATTAAATACAAAAGGTACAATGCCCTACTTAAGTACAAGAAGACTGACTATTCTTACTGTCTATGTTTTGAATCACTCCTGTGACACAAGTTATAGATTCCGATGCTTCACTTCAGTTTTACTGTATCCCTCTGACCTTCTTATTGACGATGAAACACAGAAATTGCATCGGAATTAAATACAAAAAGCAGAATGCCGTCTTAAGTACAAGAAGACTGACTCTTCCTACTGCCTATGTTTTGAACCATTCCTGTGACACAAGTTTTAGATTCGGATGCTTCACTTCGGGTTCACTGTATCCCCCTGACCTTCATATTGACGACGAAACACAGAAATTGCATCGGAATTAAATACAAATGGCACAGTGCCGACTCAAGTACTAGAAGACTGACTTAGCTTACTGCCTATGTTTTGAACCATTCCTATGACACTAGTTATAGACTCCGATGCTTCACATCAGGTTTACTGTATCCCTCAGACCGTCGATTTGACGATGAAACACAGAAATTGCATCGGAATTACATACAAAAGGCACAATGCCGACTCGAGTACAAGAAGACTGGCTCTTCTTCCTGTCTATGTTTTGAACCATTCCTGTAACACTTGTTATAGATTCCGATGCTTCACTTCAGGTCTACTGTATCCAGATGACCTTCTTATTGACGATGAAACACAGAAATTGCATCGGAATTAAATACAAATGGCACAATGCCGACTTAAGTACAAGAAGACTGACTCTTCTTACTGTCTATGCTTTGAACCATTCCTGTGACACTAGTTATAGATTCCGAAGCTTCACTTCAGTTTTACTGTATCCCTCTGACCTTCGTATTGACGTTGAAACACAGATATAGCATCGGAATTATATACAAAAGGCACAAAGCCAAATCAAGTACTAGAAGACTGACTCTTCTTACTGTCTGTGTTTTGAACCATTCCTGTGAGACCGGTTTTAGATTCCGAAGCTTCACTTCAGGTTTACTGTATCCTTTGGACCTTCTTATTGACGACGAAAAATACAGAAATTGCATCGGAATTAAATAGAAACGGCACAATGCCGACTTAAGTACAAGAAAACTAACTCTTCTTACTGTCTATGTTTTGAACTATTCCTGTGACACTAGTTATAGATTCCGATGCTTCACTTCAGGTTTACTGTTTCCCTCTGACCTTCTTATTGACGATCAAACACAGAAATCGCATCGGAATTAAATACAAAAGGCCCAATGCCGACTTAAGTACAAGAAGACTGACTCTTCTTACTGTCTATGCTTTGAACCATTCCTGTGACACTAGTTATAGATTCCGATACTTCACTTCAGGTTTACTGTATCCCTTGGACCTTCTTATTGACGACGAAACACAGAAATTGCATCGGAATTAAACACAAAAGGCACAATGCCGACTTAAGTACAAGAAATCTGATTCTTCTTACTGTCTATGATTTGAACCTTTCCTGTGAGACCAGTCTTTGATTTTGATGCTTGACTTCAGGTTTACAGTATCCCTTGGACCTTCTTATTGACGACGAAACACAGAAATTGCATCGGAATTAAATAGAAAAGGCACAATGCCGACTTTAGAACAAGAAAACAGAGTCTTCTTACTGTCTATGTTTGAACCACTCCTGTGACACTAGTTATAGATTCCGATGCTTCACTTCAGGTTTACTGTATCCCTCTGACCTTCTTATTGACGATGAAACACAGAAATTGCATCAGAATTAAATACAAAAGGCACAATGCCGACTCAAGTAAAAGAAGACTGGCTCTACTTACTTTCTATGATTTGAACCTTTCCTGTGAGACCGGTTTTAGATTCCGATGCTTCACTTCAGGTTTACTGTATCCCTTGGACCTTCTTATTGACGACGAAACACAGAAATTGCATCGGAATTAAACACAAAAGGCACAATGCCGACTTAAGTACCAAGACACTGACTCTTCTTACTCTCTATATTTTGAACCATTCCTGTGACACTAGTTATAGATTCCGATACTTCACTTCAGGTTTACTGTATCCATCTGACCTTCTTATTGAGGATGAATTACGGAAATTGCATCGGAATTAAACATAAAATGCACAATGCCGACTTTAGTACAAGAAAACTGATTCTTCTTACTGTCTATGTTTTGAACCATTCCTGTGACACTAGTTATAGATTCCGATGCTTCACTTCGGGTTTACTGTATCCGTCTGACCTTCTTATTGACGATGAAACACAGAAATTGCATCGGAATTGAATACAAGAGGAACAATGCCGACTCAAGCACAAGAAGACTGGCTCTTCTTACTGTCTATGTTTTGAACCATTCCTGTGACACTAGTTATAGATTCCGATGCTTCACTTCAGGTTTACAGTATCCCTCTGACCTTCTTATTGACGATGAAACACAGAAATTGCATCGGAATTATATACAAAAGGCACAATGCCGACTTAAGTACAAGAAGACTGACTCTTCTTACTGTCTATGTTTTGAATCATTCCTGTTGCACTAGTTATAGATTCCGATGCTTCATTTCAGGTTTACTGTATCCCTCTTACCTTCTTATTGACGATCAAACACAGAAAATTGATCGGATTAAATACTAAAGGCACAGTGCCGACTCAAGTACAAAAAGACTTTCTCTTCTAACTGTCTATGTTTTGAACCATTCCTGTGACACTAGTTATAGATTCCGATGCTTCACTTCAGGTTTACTGTATCCAGCTGACCTTCTTATTGACGATGAAACGCAGAAATTGCATCGGAATTAAAAACAAAAGGTACAATGCCCTACTTAAGTACAAGAAGACTGACTCATCTTACTGTCTCTGTTTTGAATCACTCCTGTGACACAAGTTATAGATTCCGATGCTCAACTTCAGGTTTACTGTATCCCACTGACCTTCATATTGACGATGAAACACAGATATTGCATCGGAATTAAATACAAAAGGCACAATGAAGGGTGAAGTACAAGCAGTCTTGCTCTTCTTACTGTCTATATTTTGAACCTTTCCTGTGATACCGGTTCTATATTCCGATGCTTCACCTCAGGTTTACTGTATCCCTTGGCCCTTCTTAATGACGACGAAACACAGAAATTGCATCGGAATTAAATAGAAAAGGCACAATGCCGACTTAAGTGCAAGAGAACTGAATCTTCTTCCTGTCTATGTTTTGAACCACTACTGTGACACTAGTTATACGTTCCGATGCATCACTTCAGGTTTACTATATCCCGCTGACCTTCTTATTGACGATGAACCACAGAAATTGCATCGGAATTAATTACAAAAGGCACAATGCCGACTTAAGTACAAGAAAACTGACTCTTCTTACTGTCTATATTTTGAACCATTCCTGTGACACTAGTTATAGATTCCGATGCTTCACTTCAGGTTTACTGTATCCCTCTGATCTTTTTATTGACGATGAAACACAGATATTGCATCGGAATTAAATTCAAAAGGCATAATGCCGACTTAAGTACAAGATGACTGACTCTTCTTTCTGTCTATGTTTTGAACCGTTCCTGTGACACTAGTTATAGATTCCGATGTTTCACTTCAGGTTTACTGTTTCCCTCTAACATTCTTATTGACGACGAAACACAGAAATTGCATCGAAATTAAATACAAAAGGCACAATGCCGACTCAAGTACTAGAAGACTGACTTTTCTTACTGCCTATGTTTTGAACCATTCCTGTGACACTAGTTATAGACTCCGATGCTTCACATCAGGTTTACTGTATCCCTCAGACCGTTGTATTGACGATGAAACACAGAAATTCCATCGGAATTAAATACAAAAAGCACAATGCCGACTCGAGTACAAGAAGACTGGCTCTTCTTCCTGTCTATGTTTTGAACCATTCCTACGACACTAGTTATAGATTCCGATGCTTCACTTCAGGACTACTGTATCCAGCTGACCTTCTTATTGACGATGAAACACAGAAATTGCATCGGAAATAAATACAAATGGCACAATGCTGACTTAAGTACAAGAAGACTGACGCTTCTTACTGTCTATGCTTTGAACCATTCCTGTGACACTAGTTATAGATTCCGAAGCTTCACTTCAGTTTTACTGTATCCCTCTGACCTTCGTATTGACGATGAAACACAGATATTGCATCGGAATTAAATTCAAAAGCACAATGCCGACTCAAGCACAAGAAGACTGGCTCTTCTTACTGCCTATGTTTTGGACCTTTCCTGTGAGACCGGTTTTAGATTCCGATGCTTCACTTCAGGTTTACTGTATCCCTTGGACCTTCTTATTGACGACGAAAAATACAGCAATTGCATCGGAATTATATAGCAAAGGCACAATGCCGACTTAAGTACAAGAAAACTAACACTTCTTACTGTCTATGTTTTGAACTATTCCTGTGACACTAGTTATAGACTCCGATTCTTCACTTCAGGCTTACTGTTTCCCTCTGACCTTCTTATTGACGATGAAACACAGAAATTGCATCGGAATTAAATAAAAAACGCACAATGCCGACTTAAGTACAAGAAGACTGGCTCTACTTACTTTCTATGTTTTGAACCTTTCCTGTGAGACCGGTTTTAGATTCCGATGCTTCACTTCAGGTTTACTGTATCTCTTGGACCTTCTTATTGACGACGAAACACAGAAATTGCATCGGAATTAAATACAAAAGGCACAATGCCGACTTAAGTACAAGAAAACTGACTCTTCTTACTGTCTATGCTTTGAACCATTCCTGTGACACTAGTTATAGATTCCGATGCTTCACTTCAGGTTTACTGTATCCCTCTGACCTTCTTATTGACGATGAAATACAGAAATTGCATCAGAATTAAATACAAAAGGCACAATGCCGACTTAAGTACAAGAAAACTGATTCTTCTTACTGACTATGCTTTGAACCTTTCCTGTGAGACCAGTCTTTGATTTTAATGCTTGACTTCGGGTTTACAGCATCCCTTGGACCTTCTTATTGACGACAAAACACAGAAATTGCATCGGAATTAAATAGAGAAGGCACAATGCCTACTTTAGAACAAGAAAACAGAGTCTTCTTACTGTCTATGTTTGAACCATTCCTGTGACACTAGTTATAGATTCCGATGCTTCACTTCAGGTTTACTGTATCCCTGTGACCTTCTTATTGACAATGAAACACAGAAATTGCATCAGAATTAAATACAAAAGGCACAATGCCGACTCAAGTACAAGAAGACTGGCTCTACTTACTTTCTATGTTTTGAACCTTTCCTGTGAGACCGGTTTTAGATTCCGATGCTTCACTTCAGGTTTACTGTATCTCTTGGTCCTTCTTATTGACGACGAAACACAGAAATTGCATCGGAATTAAATACAAAAGGCACAATGCCGACTTAAGTACAAGAAAACTGACTCTTCTTACTGTCTATGTTATGAACCATTCCTGTGACACTAGTTATAAATTCCGATGCTTCACTTCAGGTTTACTGTATCTCTCTGACCTTCTTATTGACGATGAAACACAGAAATTGCATCGGAATTAAACACAAAAGGCACAATGCCGACTTAAGTACCAAAAGACTGACTCTTCTTACTGTCTATGTTTTGAATCATTCCTGTGGCACTAGTTATAGATTCCGATGCTTCACTTTAGGTTTACTGCATCCCTCTTACCTTCTTTTTGACGATCCAACACAGAAAATTGATCGGAATTAAATACGAAAGACACAATGCCGACTCAAGTACAAGAAGACTGGCTCTTCTTACTGTCTATGTTTTAAACCATTCCTGTGACACTAGTTATAGATTCCGATGCTTCACTTCAGGTTTACTGTACACAGCTGAGCTTCTTATTGACGATGAAACGCAGAAATTGCATCGGAATTAAATACAAAAGGTACAATGCCCTACTTAAGTACAAGAAAAATGACTATTCTTACTGTCTATGTTTTGAATCACTCCTGTGACACAAGTTATAGATTCCGATGCTTCACTTCAGTTTTACTGTATCCCTCTGACCTTCTTATTGACGATGAAACACAGAAATTGCATCGGAATTAAATACAAAAAGCAGAATGCCGTCTTAAGTACAAGAAGACTGACTCTTCTTACTGCCTATGTTTTGAACCATTCCTGTGACACAAGTTTTAGATTCGGATGCTTCACTTCGGGTTCACTGTATCCCCCTGACCTTCATATTGACGACGAAACACAGAAATTGCATCGGAATTAAATACAAATGGCACAATGCCGACTCAAGTACTAGAAGACTGACTTAGCTTACTGCCTATGTTTTGCTATGACACTAGTTATAGACTCCGATGCTTCACATCAGGTTTACTGTATCCCTCAGACCGTCGTATTGACGATGAAACACAGAAATTGCATCGGAATTACATACAAAAGGCACAATGCCGACTCGAGTACAAGAAGACTGGCTCTTCTTCCTGTCTATGTTTTGAACCATTCCTGTAACACTTGTTATAGATTCCGATGCTTCACTTCAGGTCTACTGTATCCAGATGACCTTCTTATTGACGATGAAACACAGAAATTGCATCGGAATTAAATACAAATGGCACAATGCCGACTTAAGTACAAGAAGACTGACTCTTCTTACTGTCTATGCTTTGAACCATTCCTGTGACACTAGTTATAGATTCCGAAGCTTCACTTCAGTTTTACTGTATCCCTCTGACCTTCGTATTGACGTTGAAACACAGATATAGCATCGGAATTATATACAAAAGGCACAAAGCCAAATCAAGTACTAGAAGACTGACTCTTCTTACTGTCTGTGTTTTGAACCATTCCTGTGAGACCGGTTTTAGATTCCGAAGCTTCACTTCAGGTTTACTGTATCCTTTGGACCTTCTTATTGACGACGAAAAATACAGAAATTGCATCGGAATTAAATAGAAACGGCACAATGCCGACTTAAGTACAAGAAAACTAACTCTTCTTACTGTCTATGTTTTGAACTATTCCTGTGACACTAGTTATAGATTCCGATGCTTCACTTCAGGTTTACTGTTTCCCTCTGACCTTCTTATTGACGATCAAACACAGAAATCGCATCGGAATTAAATACAAAAGGCCCAATGCCGACTTAAGTACAAGAAGACTGACTCTTCTTACTGTCTATGCTTTGAACCATTCCTGTGACACTAGTTATAGATTCCGATACTTCACTTCAGGTTTACTGTATCCCTTGGACCTTCTTATTGACGACGAAACACAGAAATTGCATCGGAATTAAACACAAAAGGCACAATGCCGACTTAAGTACAAGAAATCTGATTCTTCTTACTGTCTATGATTTGAACCTTTCCTGTGAGACCAGTCTTTGATTTTGATGCTTGACTTCAGGTTTACAGTATCCCTTGGACCTTCTTATTGACGACGAAACACAGAAATTGCATCGGAATTAAATAGAAAAGGCACAATGCCGACTTTAGAACAAGAAAACAGAGTCTTCTTACTGTCTATGTTTGAACCACTCCTGTGACACTAGTTATAGATTCCGATGCTTCACTTCAGGTTTACTGTATCCCTCTGACCTTCTTATTGACGATGAAACACAGAAATTGCATCAGAATTAAATACAAAAGGCACAATGCCGACTCAAGTAAAAGAAGACTGGCTCTACTTACTTTCTATGATTTGAACCTTTCCTGTGAGACCGGTTTTAGATTCCGATGCTTCACTTCAGGTTTACTGTATCCCTTGGACCTTCTTATTGACGACGAAACACAGAAATTGCATCGGAATTAAACACAAAAGGCACAATGCCGACTTAAGTACCAAGACACTGACTCTTCTTACTCTCTATATTTTGAACCATTCCTGTGACACTAGTTATAGATTCCGATACTTCACTTCAGGTTTACTGTATCCATCTGACCTTCTTATTGAGGATGAATTACGGAAATTGCATCGGAATTAAACATAAAATGCACAATGCCGACTTTAGTACAAGAAAACTGATTCTTCTTACTGTCTATGTTTTGAACCATTCCTGTGACACTAGTTATAGATTCCGATGCTTCACTTCGGGTTTACTGTATCCGTCTGACCTTCTTATTGACGATGAAACACAGAAATTGCATCGGAATTGAATACAAGAGGAACAATGCCGACTCAAGCACAAGAAGACTGGCTCTTCTTACTGTCTATGTTTTGAACCATTCCTGTGACACTAGTTATAGATTCCGATGCTTCACTTCAGGTTTACAGTATCCCTCTGACCTTCTTATTGACGATGAAACACAGAAATTGCATCGGAATTATATACAAAAGGCACAATGCCGACTTAAGTACAAGAAGACTGACTCTTCTTACTGTCTATGTTTTGAATCATTCCTGTTGCACTAGTTATAGATTCCGATGCTTCATTTCAGGTTTACTGTATCCCTCTTACCTTCTTATTGACGATCAAACACAGAAAATTGATCGGATTAAATACTAAAGGCACAGTGCCGACTCAAGTACAAAAAGACTTTCTCTTCTAACTGTCTATGTTTTGAACCATTCCTGTGACACTAGTTATAGATTCCGATGCTTCACTTCAGGTTTACTGTATCCAGCTGACCTTCTTATTGACGATGAAACGCAGAAATTGCATCGGAATTAAATACAAAAGGTACAATGCCCTACTTAAGTACAAGAAGACTGACTCATCTTACTGTCTCTGTTTTGAATCACTCCTGTGACACAAGTTATAGATTCCGATGCTCAACTTCAGGTTTACTGTATCCCACTGACCTTCATATTGACGATGAAACACAGATATTGCATCGGAATTAAATACAAAAGGCACAATGAAGGGTGAAGTACAAGCAGTCTTGCTCTTCTTACTGTCTATATTTTGAACCTTTCCTGTGATACCGGTTCTATATTCCGATGCTTCACCTCAGGTTTACTGTATCCCTTGGCCCTTCTTAATGACGACGAAACACAGAAATTGCATCGGAATTAAATAGAAAAGGCACAATGCCGACTTAAGTGCAAGAGAACTGAATCTTCTTCCTGTCTATGTTTTGAACCACTACTGTGACACTAGTTATACGTTCCGATGCATCACTTCAGGTTTACTATATCCCGCTGACCTTCTTATTGACGATGAACCACAGAAATTGCATCGGAATTAATTACAAAAGGCACAATGCCGACTTAAGTACAAGAAAACTGACTCTTCTTACTGTCTATATTTTGAACCATTCCTGTGACACTAGTTATAGATTCCGATGCTTCACTTCAGGTTTACTGTATCCCTCTGATCTTTTTATTGACGATGAAACACAGATATTGCATCGGAATTAAATTCAAAAGGCATAATGCCGACTTAAGTACAAGATGACTGACTCTTCTTTCTGTCTATGTTTTGAACCGTTCCTGTGACACTAGTTATAGATTCCGATGTTTCACTTCAGGTTTACTGTTTCCCTCTAACATTCTTATTGACGACGAAACACAGAAATTGCATCGAAATTAAATACAAAAGGCACAATGCCGACTCAAGTACTAGAAGACTGACTTTTCTTACTGCCTATGTTTTGAACCATTCCTGTGACACTAGTTATAGACTCCGATGCTTCACATCAGGTTTACTGTATCCCTCAGACCGTTGTATTGACGATGAAACACAGAAATTCCATCGGAATTAAATACAAAAAGCACAATGCCGACTCGAGTACAAGAAGACTGGCTCTTCTTCCTGTCTATGTTTTGAACCATTCCTACGACACTAGTTATAGATTCCGATGCTTCACTTCAGGACTACTGTATCCAGCTGACCTTCTTATTGACGATGAAACACAGAAATTGCATCGGAAATAAATACAAATGGCACAATGCTGACTTAAGTACAAGAAGACTGACGCTTCTTACTGTCTATGCTTTGAACCATTCCTGTGACACTAGTTATAGATTCCGAAGCTTCACTTCAGTTTTACTGTATCCCTCTGACCTTCGTATTGACGATGAAACACAGATATTGCATCGGAATTAAATTCAAAAGCACAATGCCGACTCAAGCACAAGAAGACTGGCTCTTCTTACTGCCTATGTTTTGGACCTTTCCTGTGAGACCGGTTTTAGATTCCGATGCTTCACTTCAGGTTTACTGTATCCCTTGGACCTTCTTATTGACGACGAAAAATACAGCAATTGCATCGGAATTATATAGCAAAGGCACAATGCCGACTTAAGTACAAGAAAACTAACACTTCTTACTGTCTATGTTTTGAACTATTCCTGTGACACTAGTTATAGACTCCGATTCTTCACTTCAGGCTTACTGTTTCCCTCTGACCTTCTTATTGACGATGAAACACAGAAATTGCATCGGAATTAAATAAAAAACGCACAATGCCGACTTAAGTACAAGAAGACTGGCTCTACTTACTTTCTATGTTTTGAACCTTTCCTGTGAGACCGGTTTTAGATTCCGATGCATCACTTCAGGTTTACTGTATCTCTTGGACCTTCTTATTGACGACGAAACACAGAAATTGCATCGGAATTAAATACAAAAGGCACAATGCCGACTTAAGTACAAGAAAACTGACTCTTCTTACTGTCTATGCTTTGAACCATTCCTGTGACACTAGTTATAGATTCCGATGCTTCACTTCAGGTTTACTGTATCCCTCTGACCTTCTTATTGACGATGAAATACAGAAATTGCATCAGAATTAAATACAAAAGGCACAATGCCGACTTAAGTACAAGAAAACTGATTCTTCTTACTGACTATGCTTTGAACCTTTCCTGTGAGACCAGTCTTTGATTTTAATGCTTGACTTCGGGTTTACAGCATCCCTTGGACCTTCTTATTGACGACAAAACACAGAAATTGCATCGGAATTAAATAGAGAAGGCACAATGCCTACTTTAGAACAAGAAAACAGAGTCTTCTTACTGTCTATGTTTGAACCATTCCTGTGACACTAGTTATAGATTCCGATGCTTCACTTCAGGTTTACTGTATCCCTGTGACCTTCTTATTGACAATGAAACACAGAAATTGCATCAGAATTAAATACAAAAGGCACAATGCCGACTCAAGTACAAGAAGACTGGCTCTACTTACTTTCTATGTTTTGAACCTTTCCTGTGAGACCGGTTTTAGATTCCGATGCTTCACTTCAGGTTTACTGTATCTCTTGGTCCTTCTTATTGACGACGAAACACAGAAATTGCATCGGAATTAAATACAAAAGGCACAATGCCGACTTAAGTACAAGAAAACTGACTCTTCTTACTGTCTATGTTATGAACCATTCCTGTGACACTAGTTATAAATTCCGATGCTTCACTTCAGGTTTACTGTATCTCTCTGACCTTCTTATTGACGATGAAACACAGAAATTGCATCGGAATTAAACACAAAAGGCACAATGCCGACTTAAGTACCAAAAGACTGACTCTTCTTACTGTCTATGTTTTGAATCATTCCTGTGGCACTAGTTATAGATTCCGATGCTTCACTTTAGGTTTACTGCATCCCTCTTACCTTCTTTTTGACGATCCAACACAGAAAATTGATCGGAATTAAATACGAAAGACACAATGCCGACTCAAGTACAAGAAGACTGGCTCTTCTTACTGTCTATGTTTTAAACCATTCCTGTGACACTAGTTATAGATTCCGATGCTTCACTTCAGGTTTACTGTACACAGCTGAGCTTCTTATTGACGATGAAACGCAGAAATTGCATCGGAATTAAATACAAAAGGTACAATGCCCTACTTAAGTACAAGAAAAATGACTATTCTTACTGTCTATGTTTTGAATCACTCCTGTGACACAAGTTATAGATTCCGATGCTTCACTTCAGGTTTACTGTATCCCTCTGACCTTCTTATTGACGATGAAACACAGAAATTGCATCGGAATTAAATACAAAAAGCAGAATGCCGTCTTAAGTACAAGAAGACTGACTCTTCTTACTGCCTATGTTTTGAACCATTCCTGTGACACAAGTTTTAGATTCGGATGCTTCACTTCGGGTTCACTGTATCCCCCTGACCTTCATATTGACGACGAAACACAGAAATTGCATCGGAATTAAATACAAATGGCACAATGCCGACTCAAGTACTAGAAGACTGACTTAGCTTACTGCCTATGTTTTGCTATGACACTAGTTATAGACTCCGATGCTTCACATCAGGTTTACTGTATCCCTCAGACCGTCGTATTGACGATGAAACACAGAAATTGCATCGGAATTACATACAAAAGGCACAATGCCGACTCGAGTACAAGAAGGCTGGCTCTTCTTCCTGTCTATGTTTTGAACCATTCCTGTAACACTTGTTATAGATTCCGATGCTTCACTTCAGGTCTACTGTATCCAGATGACCTTCTTATTGACGATGAAACACAGAAATTGCATCGGAATTAAATACAAATGGCACAATGCCGACTTAAGTACAAGAAGACTGACTCTTCTTACTGTCTATGCTTTGAACCATTCCTGTGACACTAGTTATAGATTCCGAAGCTTCACTTCAGTTTTACTGTATCCCTCTGACCTTCGTATTGACGTTGAAACACAGATATAGCATCGGAATTATATACAAAAGGCACAAAGCCAAATCAAGTACTAGAAGACTGACTCTTCTTACTGTCTGTGTTTTGAACCATTCCTGTGAGACCGGTTTTAGATTCCGAAGCTTCACTTCAGGTTTACTGTATCCTTTGGACCTTCTTATTGACGACGAAAAATACAGAAATTGCATCGGAATTAAATAGAAACGGCACAATGCCGACTTAAGTACAAGAAAACTAACTCTTCTTACTGTCTATGTTTTGAACTATTCCTGTGACACTAGTTATAGATTCCGATGCTTCACTTCAGGTTTACTGTTTCCCTCTGACCTTCTTATTGACGATGAAACACAGAAATTGCATCGGAATTAAATACAAAAGGCACAATGCCGACTCCAGTACAAGAAGACTGCCTCTTCTTACTGTCTATGTTTTGAACCTTATCTGTGAGACCGGTTTTAGATTCCGATGCTTCACTTCACGTTTACTGTATCCCTGGGACCTTCTTATTGACGATCAAACACAGAAATCGCATCGGAATTAAATACAAAAGGCCCAATGCCGACTTAAGTACAAGAAGACTGACTCTTCTTACTGTCTATGCTTTGAACCATTCCTGTGACACTAGTTATAGATTCCGATACTTCACTTCAGGTTTACTGTATCCCTTGGACCTTCTTATTGACGACGAAACACAGAAATTGCATCGGAATTAAACACAAAAGGCACAATGCCGACTTAAGTACAAGAAATCTGATTCTTCTTACTGTCTATGATTTGAACCTTTCCTGTGAGACCAGTCTTTGATTTTGATGCTTGACATCAGGTTTACAGTATCCCTTGGACCTTCTTATTGACGACGAAACACAGAAATTGCATCGGAATTAAATAGAAAAGGCACAATGCCGACTTTAGAACAAGAAAACAGAGTCTTCTTACTGTCTATGTTTGAACCACTCCTGTGACACTAGTTATAGATTCCGATGCTTCACTTCAGGTTTACTGTATCCCTCTGACCTTCTTATTGACGATGAAACACAGAAATTGCATCAGAATTAAATACAAAAGGCACAATGCCGACTCAAGTAAAAGAAGACTGGCTCTACTTACTTTCTATGATTTGAACCTTTCCTGTGAGACCGGTTTTAGATTCCGATGCTTCACTTCAGGTTTACTGTATCCCATGGACCTTCTTATTGACGACGAAACACAGAAATTGCATCGGAATTAAACACAAAAGGCACAATGCCGACTTAAGTACCAAGACACTGACTCTTCTTACTCTCTATATTTTGAACCATTCCTGTGACACTAGTTATAGATTCCGATACTTCACTTCAGGTTTACTGTATCCCTCTGACCTTCTTATTGAGGATGAATTACGGAAATTGCATCGGAATTAAACATAAAATGCACAATGCCGACTTTAGTACAAGAAAACTGATTCTTCTTACTGTCTATGTTTTGAACCATTCCTGTGACACTAGTTATAGATTCCGATGCTTCACTTCGGGTTTACTGTATCCGTCTGACCTTCTTATTGACGATGAAACACAGAAATTGCATCGGAATTGAATACAAGAGGAACAATGCCGACTCAAGCACAAGAAGACTGGCTCTTCTTACTGTCTATGTTTTGAACCATTCCTGTGACACTAGTTATAGATTCCGATGCTTCACTTCAGGTTTACAGTATCCCTCTGACCTTCTTATTGACGATGAAACACAGAAATTGCATCGGAATTATATACAAAAGGCACAATGCCGACTTAAGTACAAGAAGACTGACTCTTCTTACTGTCTATGTTTTGAATCATTCCTGTGGCACTAGTTATAGATTCCGATGCTTCATTTCAGGTTTACTGTATCCCTCTTACCTTCTTATTGACGATCAAACACAGAAAATTGATCGGATTAAATACTAAAGGCACAGTGCCGACTCAAGTACAAAAAGACTTTCTCTTCTAACTGTCTATGTTTTGAACCATTCCTGTGACACTAGTTATAGATTCCGATGCTTCACTTCAGGTTTACTGTATCCAGCTGACGTTCTTATTGACGATGAAACGCAGAAATTGCATCGGAATTAAATACAAAAGGTACAATGCCCTACTTAAGTACAAGAAGACTGACTCATCTTACTGTCTCTGTTTTGAATCACTCCTGTGACACAAGTTATAGATTCCGATGCTCAACTTCAGGTTTACTGTATCCCACTGACCTTCATATTGACGATGAAACACAGATATTGCATCGGAATTAAATACAAAAGGCACAATGAAGGGTGAAGTACAAGCAGTCTTGCTCTTCTTACTGTCTATATTTTGAACCTTTCCTGTGATACCGGTTCTATATTCCGATGCTTCACCTCAGGTTTACTGTATCCCTTGGCCCTTCTTAATGACGACGAAACACAGAAATTGCATCGGAATTAAATAGAAAAGGCACAATGCCGACTTAAGTGCAAGAGAACTGAATCTTCTTCCTGTCTATGTTTTGAACCACTACTGTGACACTAGTTATACGTTCCGATGCATCACTTCAGGTTTACTATATCCCGCTGACCTTCTTATTGACGATGAACCACAGAAATTGCATCGGAATTAATTACAAAAGGCACAATGCCGACTTAAGTACAAGAAAACTGACTCTTCTTACTGTCTATATTTTGAACCATTCCTGTGACACTAGTTATAGATTCCGATGCTTCACTTCAGGTTTACTGTATCCCTCTGATCTTTTTATTGACGATGAAACACAGATATTGCATCGGAATTAAATTCAAAAGGCATAATGCCGACTTAAGTACAAGATGACTGACTCTTCTTTCTGTCTATGTTTTGAACCGTTCCTGTGACACTAGTTATAGATTCCGATGTTTCACTTCAGGTTTACTGTTTCCCTCTAACATTCTTATTGACGACGAAACACAGAAATTGCATCGAAATTAAATACAAAAGGCACAATGCCGACTCAAGTACTAGAAGACTGACTTTTCTTACTGCCTATGTTTTGAACCATTCCTGTGACACTAGTTATAGACTCCGATGCTTCACATCAGGTTTACTGTATCCCTCAGACCGTTGTATTGACGATGAAACACAGAAATTCCATCGGAATTAAATACAAAAAGCACAATGCCGACTCGAGTACAAGAAGACTGGCTCTTCTTCCTGTCTATGTTTTGAACCATTCCTACGACACTAGTTATAGATTCCGATGCTTCACTTCAGGACTACTGTATCCAGCTGACCTTCTTATTGACGATGAAACACAGAAATTGCATCGGAAATAAATACAAATGGCACAATGCTGACTTAAGTACAAGAAGACTGACGCTTCTTACTGTCTATGCTTTGAACCATTCCTGTGACACTAGTTATAGATTCCGAAGCTTCACTTCAGTTTTACTGTATCCCTCTGACCTTCGTATTGACGATGAAACACAGATATTGCATCGGAATTAAATTCAAAAGCACAATGCCGACTCAAGCACAAGAAGACTGGCTCTTCTTACTGCCTATGTTTTGGACCTTTCCTGTGAGACCGGTTTTAGATTCCGATGCTTCACTTCAGGTTTACTGTATCCCTTGGACCTTCTTATTGACGACGAAAAATACAGCAATTGCATCGGAATTATATAGCAAAGGCACAATGCCGACTTAAGTACAAGAAAACTAACACTTCTTACTGTCTATGTTTTGAACTATTCCTGTGACACTAGTTATAGGCTCCGATTCTTCACTTCAGGCTTACTGTTTCCCTCTGACCTTCTTATTGACGATGAAACACAGAAATTGCATCGGAATTAAATAAAAAACGCACAATGCCGACTTAAGTACAAGAAGACTGGCTCTACTTACTTTCTATGTTTTGAACCTTTCCTGTGAGACCGGTTTTAGATTCCGATGCTTCACTTCAGGTTTACTGTATCTCTTGGACCTTCTTATTGACGACGAAACACAGAAATTGCATCGGAATTAAATACAAAAGGCACAATGCCGACTTAAGTACAAGAAAACTGACTCTTCTTACTGTCTATGCTTTGAACCATTCCTGTGACACTAGTTATAGATTCCGATGCTTCACTTCAGGTTTACTGTATCCCTCTGTCCTTCTTATTGACGATGAAATACAGAAATTGCATCAGAATTAAACACAAAAGGCACAATGCCGACTTAAGTACAAGAAAACTGATTCTTCTTACTGACTATGCTTTGAACCTTTCCTGTGAGACCGGTTTTAGATTCCGATGCTTCACTTCAGGTTTACTGTATCTCTTGGACCTTCTTATTGACGACGAAACACAGAAATTGCATCGGAATTAAATACAAAAGGCACAATGCCGACTTAAGTACAAGAAAACTGACTCTTCTTACTGTCTATGTTATGAACCATTCCTGTGACACTAGTTATAAATTCCGATGCTTCACTTCAGGTTTACTGTATCTCTCTGACCTTCTTATTGACGATGAAACACAGAAATTGCATCGGAATTAAACACAAAAGGCACAATGCCGACTTAAGTACAAGAAAACTGATTCTTCTTACTGTCTATGTTTTTAACCATTCCTGTGACACTAGTTATAGATTCCGATGCTTCACTTCAGGTTTACTGTATCCCTCTGACCGTCTTATTGACGATGAAACACAGAAATTGCATCGGAATTAAATACAAAAGGCACAATGCCGACTCAAGTACTAGAAGACAGGCTCTTCTTACTGTCTATGTTTTGAACCTTTCCTGGGTTACCGGTTTTAGATTCAGACCGTTCACTTCAGGTTTACTGTATCCCTTGGACCTTCTTATTGACAACGAAACACAGAAACTGCATCGGAAGTAAATAGAAAAGGCACACTGTCGACTTAAGTACAAGAAAACTGACTCTTCTTACTGTCTATGATTTGAACAATTCCTGTGACACTAGTTTTAGATTCCGATGCTTCACTTCAGGTTTACTGTATCCCTTGGACCTTCTTATTGACGACGGAACACAGAAATTGAATCGGAATTAAATACAAAAGGCACAATGCCGACTTAAGTACAAGAAACTGACTTTTCTTACTGTCTATGTTATGAACCATTCCTGGGACACTAGTTATAGATTCCGATGCTTCACTTCAGGTTTACTGTATCCCTCTGACCATTTTATTGACGATAAAACACAGAAATTGCATCGGAATTAAATACAAAAGGCACAATGCCGACTTAAGTACAAGAAAACTGATTCTTGTTACTGTCTATGTTTTTAACCATTCCTGTGACACTAGTTATAGATTCCGATGCTTCACTTCAGGTTTACTGTATCCCTCTGACCGTCTTATTGACGATGAAACGCAGAAATGGCATCGGAATTAAATACAAAAGGCACAATGCCGACTTAAGTACAAGAAAATTAATTCTTCTTATTGCCTATGTTTTGAACCATTCCTGTGACACTAGTTATAGATTCCGATGACTCACTTCAGGAATACTGTATCCCTCTGACCTTCTTATTGACGATGAAACACAGAAATTGCATCGGAATTATATACAAAAGGCACAATGCCGACTGAAGTACAAGAAGACTGACTCTTCTTACTGTCTATTTTTTGAATCATTCCTGTTCACTAGTTATAGATTCCGATGCTTCACTTCAGGTTTACTGTATCCCTCTTACCTTCTTATTGACGATCAAACACAGAAAATTGATCGGAATTAAATACGAAATGCACAATGCCGCCTCAAGTACAAGAAGACTGGCTCTTCTCACTGTCTATGTTTTAAACCATTCCTGTGACACTAGTTATAGATTCCGATGCTTCACTTCAGGTTTACTGTATCCAGCTGACCTTCTTATTGACGATGGAACGCAGAAATTGCATCGGAATTAAATACAAAAGGTACAATGCCCTACTTAAGTACAAGAAGACTGACTCATCTTACTGTCTATGTTTTGAATCACTCCTGTGACACAAGTTATAGATTCCGATGCTTCACTTCAATTTTACTGTATCCCTCTGACCTTCTTATTGACGATGAAACACAGAAATTGCATCGGAATTAAATACAAAAGGCACAATGCCGACTCAAGTACTAGAAGACTGACTTTTCTTACTGCCTATGTTTTGAACCATTCCTGTGACACTAGTTATAGACTCCGATGCTTCACATCAGGTTTACTGTATCCCTCAGACCGTCGTATTGACGATGAAACACAGAAATTGCATCGGAATTAAATACAAAAGGCACAATGCCGACTTAAGTACAAGAAAACTGATTCTTCCTACTGTCTATGTTTTGAACCTTTCCTGTGAGACCAGTCTTTGATTTTGATGCTTGACTTCAGGTTTACAGTATCCCTTGGACCTTCTTATTGACGACGAAACACAGAAACTGCATCGGAAGTAAATACAAAAGGCACAATGCCGACTCGAGTGCAAGAAGGCTGGTTCTTCTTCCTGTCTATGTTTTGAACCATTCCTGTGACACTAGTTATAGATTCCGATGCTTCACTTCAGGTCTACTGTATCCAGCTGACCTTCTTATTGACGATGAAACACAGAAATTGCATCGGAATTAAATACAAATGGCACAATCCCCACTTAAGTACAAGAAGACTGACTCTTCTTACTGTCTATGTTTTGAACCATTCCTGTGACACTACTTATAGATTGTGATGCTTCACTTCAGGTTTACTGTTTCCCTCTGACCTTCTTATTGACGATGAAACACAGAAATTGCATCTGAATTAAGTACAAAAGGCACACTGCCGACTCAAGTACAAGAAGACTGGCTGTTCTTACTGTCTATGTTTTCAACCTTTCCAGTGAGACCGGTTTTATATTCCGATGCTTCACTTCAGGTTTACTGTATCCCTTGGACCTTCTTATTGACGATCAAACACAGAAATTGCATCGGAATTAAATACAAAAGGCACAATGCCGACTTAAGTACAAGAAGACTGACTCTTCTTACTGTCTATGCTTTGAACCGTTCCTGTGACACTAGTTATACGTTCCGATGCATCACTTCAGGTTTACTGTATCCCTCTGCCCTTCTTATTGACGATGAAACACAGAAATTACATCGGAATTAAATACAGAAGGCACAATGCCAACTTAAGTATAAGAAAACCGACTCTTCTTACTGTCTATGCTTTGAACCATTCCTGTGACACTAGTTATAGATTCCGATGCTTCACTTCAGGTTTACTATGTCCCTCTGACCTTCTTATTGACGATGAAACACAGAAATTGCATCGGAGTTAAATACAAAAGGCACAATGAAGACTCAAGTACAAGAAGACTGGTTCTTCTGACTGTCTATGTTTTGAACCTTTCCCGTGAGACCAGTTTTAGATTCCGATGCTTCACTTCAGGTTTACTGTATCCCTTGCGCCTTCTGCTTGACGGCGAAACACAGACATTGCATCGGAATTAAATAGAAAAGGAACAATTCCGACTTAAGTACAAGAAAACTGACTCATCTTCCTGCCTATGTTTTGAACCATTCATGTGACACTAGTTATAGATTCCGACGCTTCACTTCAAGTTTACTGTATCCCTCTGACCGTCTTATTGACGACGAAACACAGAAATTGCATCGGAATTAAATACAAAAGGCACAATGCCGGCTCAAGTACTAGAAGTTTGGCTCTTCTTACTGTCTATGTTTTGAACCTTTCCTGTGATATCGGTTTTAGTTGCGGATGATTCACTTCAGGTTTACTGTATCCCTCTGACCTTATTGACGATGAAACACAGAAATTGCATCGGAATTAAATACAAAAGGCACAATGCCGACTCAAGTACAAGAAGACTGGCTCTTCTTACTGTCAATGTTTTGAACCATTCCTGTGATACCGGTTTTAGTTGCGGATGATTCACTTCAGGTTTACTGTATCCTTTGGACCTTCTTTTGCCGACGAAACACAGAAACTGCATCGGAATTAAATAGAAAAGGCACAATGTCGACTTAAGTACAGGAAAACTGACTCTTCTTACTGTCTATGCTTTGAACCATTCCTGTGACACTAGTTATAGATTCCGATGCTTCACTTCAGGTTTACTGTATCCCTCTGACTTTGGTATTGACGATGAAACACAGAAATTGCATCGGATTTAAATACAAAAGGCACAATGCCGACACAAGTACTAGAAGACAGGCTGTTCTTACTGTCTATGTTTTGAACCTTTCCTGGGTTACCGGTTTTAGATTCCGACCCTTCACTTCAGGTTTTCTGCATCCCTTGGACCTTCTTATTGACGACGAAACACAGAAACTACATCGGAAGTAAATAGAAAAGGCACAATCTCGACTTAAGTACAAGAAAACTGACTCTTCTTACTGTCTATGATTTGAACCATTCCTGTGACACTAGGTATAGGTTCCGATGCATCACTTCAGGTTTACTGTATCCCTCTGCCCTTCTTATTGAGGATGAAACACAGAATTTGCATCGGAATTAAATACAAAAGGCACAATGCCGACTTAAGTATAAGAAAACCGACTCTTCTTACTGTCTATGCTTTGAACCATTCCTGTGACAATAGTTATAGATTCCGTTGCTTCACTTCAGGTTTACTGTATCCCTCTCAAATTCTTAATGACGATGAAACACAGAAATTGCATCGGAATTATATACAAAGGGCACAATGCCGACTCAAGCATGAGAAGACTGGCTCTTCGTACTGTCTATCTTTTGAACCTTTCCTGTGATACCGGTTTTAGATTCCGATGCTTCACTTCAGGTTTACTGTATCCCTTGGACCTTCTTATTGACGACGAAACACAGAAACTGCATCGGAATTAAATGGAAAAGGCACAGTGTCGACTTAAGTACAAGTAAACTGACTCTTCTTACTGTCTATGGTTTGAACCATTCCTGTGACATTAGTTATAGGTTCTGATGCATCACTTCGGGTTTACTGTATCCCTCTGACCTTATTGACGATGAAACACAGAAATTTCATCGGAATTAAATACAAAAGGCACAAAGCCGACTCAAGTACAAGAAGACTGGCTCTTCTAACTGTCTATGTTTTGAACCTTTCCTGTGAGACCCGTTTTAGATTCCGATGCTTCACTTCAGGTATACTGCATCCCTTGCACTTTCTCATTGACGACGAAACACAGAAATTGCATCGGAATTCAATAGAAAAGGCACAATGCCGACTTAAGAACAAGAAAACTGACTCCTCTTACTGTCTATGTTTTGAACCATTCCTGTGACACTAGTTATAGATTCCGATGCTTCACTTCAGGTTTACTGTATCCCTCTGACCTTCTTATTGACGATGAAACACAGAAATTGCATCGGAATAGAAACAAAAGGCACAATGCCGACTTAAGTACAAGAAGACTGACTCTTATTACTGTCTATGTATTGAACTATTCCTGTGACATTAGTTATAGATTCCGATGGTTCACTTCAGGTTCACGGTATCCCTCTGACCTTCTTATTGATGATTAAACACAGAAATTGCATCGGAATCAAATACAAAAGGCACAATGCCGACTTAAGTACACGGAAACTGACTCCTCTTACTGACTATGTTTTGAACCATTCCCGTGACACTAGTAATAGATTCCGAAGCTTCACTTCAGGTTTACTGTATCCCTCCGACCTTCTTATTGATGATGAAACACAGAAATTGCATCATAATTAAATAGAAAAGGCACAATGCCGACTTAAGTACAAGAAAACTGACTCTTCTTACTGTCTATGTTTTTAACCATTCCTGTGACACTAGTTATGGATTCCGACGCTTCACTTCAGGTTTACTGTATCCCTCTGACCTTCTTATTGACGATGAAACACAGAAATTGCATCGGAATTAAATACAAAAGGCACAATCCCGACTCTAGTACAAGAAGACTGGCTCTTCCTACTGTCTATATTCTGTACCTTACCTGTGAGACCGGTTTTAGATTCCGATGCTTCGCTTCAGGTATACTGCATCGCTCTGACCTTCTTAATGACGATGAAACGCAGAAATTGCATCGGAATACAAACAAAAGGCACAATGCCGAATTAAGTAAAGGAAGACTGACTCTTCTTACTGTCGATGCTTTGAACCATTCCTGTGACACTAGTTATAGATTCCGATGGTTCACTTCAGGTTTACTGTATCCCTCTGACCTTCTTGTTGACGATGAGACACAGAAATTGCATAGGAATTAAGTACAAAAGGCACAAAGCCGACTCTAGTACAAGAAGACTGGCTCTTCTTACTGTCTATGTTTTGAACCATTCCTGTGAGACCGGTTTTGGATTCCGATGCTTCACTACAGGTTTACTGTATCCCTTGGACATTCTTATTGTCGACGAAACACTGAAATTGCATCGGAATGAAATAGAAAAGGCACAATGTCGACTTAAGTTCAAGAAAACTGACTCTTCTTACTGTCTATGGTTCGAACCATTCCTGTGACACTACTTATAGATTCCGATGCTTCACTTCAGGTTTACTGTATCCCTCTCACCTTCTTATTGACGATGCAACACAGAAATTGCATCGGAATTAAATACAAAAGACACAAAGCCGACTTAATTATAAGAAAACTGACTCTTCTTACTGTCTATGCTTTGAACCATTCCTGTAACACTAGTTATAGATTCCGATGCTTCACTTCAGGTTTACTGAATCCTTTGGACCTTCTTATTGACGATGGAACACAGAAATTGCATCGGAATTAAATACAAAAGGCACAATGCAGACTTAAGTACAAGAAAACTGACTCTTCTTACTGTCTATGTTTTGAACCATTCCTGTGACACTAGTTATAGATTCCGATGCTTCACTTCAGGTTTACTGTACCCCTCCGACCTTCTTATTGATGATGAAACACAGAATTTGCCTCCGAATTGAACAGAAAAGGCACAATGTTGACTTAAATACAAGAACACTGACTCTTCTGTCTATGGTTTTAACTATTCCTGTGACACTATTTATATATTCCGCTGTTTCACTTCAGGTTTACTGTATCCCTCTGACCATCTTATTGACGATGAAACACAGAAATTGCATCGGAATTAATTAAAAAAGGTACAATGGCGACTTAAGTACAGAAAACTGACTCTTCTTACTGTCTATGTTTTGAACCATTCCTGTGTCGTTAGTTATAGATTCCGATGCTTCACTTCAGGTTTACTGTATCCCTTGAACCTTCTTATTGACGACGAAACACAGAAATTGCGTCGGAAATAAATATAAAAGCTCAATGCTGACTTAAGTACAAGAAAACTGATTCTTCTTACTGTCTATGTCTTTAACCATTCCTGTGACACTAGTTATAGATTCCGATTCTTCACTTCAGGCTTACTGTACCCCTTGGACTTTCTTATTGACGACGAAACACAGAAATTGCATCGGAATTAAATAGAAAAGCACAATGCCGACTTAAGTACAAGAAAACTGACTCTTCTTACTGTCTATATTTTGAACCACTCCTGTGACACTTATTATAGATTTTGATGCTTCACTTCATGTTTACTGCATCCCTCTGACCGTCTTATTGCCCATGAAACACAGAAATTGCATCGGAATTAAATAGAAAAGCACAATGCCGACGTAAGAACAAGAAAACTGACTCTTCTTACTGTCTATGTTTTGAACCACTCCTGTGACACTAGTTATAGATTCCGATGCTTCACTTCAGGTTTACTGTATCCCTCTGACCTTCTTATTGACAATGAAACACAGAAATTGCATCGGAATACAAACAAAAGGCACAATGCCGACTTAAGGACAAGAAGACTGATTCTTCTTACTGTCTATGTTTTGAAGCATTCCTGTGACACGAGTTATTGATTCCGATGGTTCACTTCAGGTTTAATGTATCCCTCTGACCTTCTTATTGACGATGAAACACAGAAATTGCATCGGAATTAAATACAAAAGGCACAATGCCAACTCAAGTACAAGATGACTGACTCTTCTTACTGCCTATGTTTTGAACCATTCCTGTGACACTAGTTATAGATTCCGATGTTTCACTTCACGTTTGATGTATCCCTCACACGTTCTTATTGACGTGAATCACAGAATTTGCATCGTAATTAAATACAAAAGGCACAATAAAGACTAAAGTACAAGAAGACTGGCTCATCTTACTGTCTATGCTTTGAACCTCTCCTGTGAGACCGGTTTTAGATTCCGATGCTTGACTTAAGGTTTAATGTATCCCTTGCACCTTCTTATTGACGATGAAACACAGAAATTGCATCGGAATTAAATACATAAGGCACAATGCCGACTTAAGTACAAGAAAACTGACTCTTCTTACTGTCTATGTTATGAACCTTTCCTGTGACACTAGTTATAGATTCCGATGCTTCACTTCAGGTTTACCGTACCCCACCGACCTTCTTATTGATGATGTAACACAAAAATTGCATCGGAATTAAACAGAAAAGGCACAATGCCGACTTAAGTACAAGAAAACTGACTCTTCTTACTGTCTATGGTTTTAACCACTCCTGTGACACTAGTTACAGATTCCGATGATTCACTTCATGTATACTAAATCCCTTGGACCTTATTATTGACGATGGATCACAGAAATTGCATCGGAAATAAATACAAAAGGCACAATGCAGACTTAAGTACAAGAAAACTGACTCTTCTTACTCTCTACGTTTTGAACCATTCCTGTGACACTAGTTATAGATTCCGAAGCTTCACTTCATTTTTACTGTACCCCTTCGACATTCTTATTGATGATGAAACGCAGAATTTGCATCGGAATTAAACAGAAAAGGCACAACGCCGACTTAAGTACCAGAAAAGAGACTCTTCTTACTGTCTATGGTTTTAACCTATCCTGTGACACTAGTTATATATTCCGATGCTTCACTTCAGGATTACTGTATCCCTCTGACCCTCTTATTGAAGATGAAACAGAGAAATTGCATCGTAATTAATTATAAAAGGCACAATGGCGACTTAAGTACAGAAAACTGACTCTTATTACTGACTATATTTTGAACCATTCCTGTGTCATTAGTTATAGACTCCGATGCTTCACTTCAGGTTTACTGTATCCCTTGGACCTTCTTATTGACGACGAAACACAGAAATTGCATCAGAATTAAATAGAAAAGCTCAATGCCGACTTAAGTACAAGAAAACTGATTCATCTTTCTGTCTATGTTTTAACCATTCCTGTGACACTAGTTATAGATTCCGATGCTTCACTTCAGGTTTACTGTACCCCTTGGACCTTCTTATTGGCGACGAAACACAGAAATTGCATGGGAAATAAATAGAAAAGCACAATGCCGACATAAGTTCAAGAAAACTGACTCTTCTTACTGTCTATGTTTTGAACCACTTCTGTGACACTAGTTATAGATTCCGATGCTTCACATCAGGTTTACTCTATCACTCTGACCTTCCTATTGACGATAAAACACAGAAATTGCACCGGAATACAAACAAAAGGCACAATGCCGACTTAAGTACAAGAAGACTGACTCTTCTTACTGTCTATGTTTTGAACCATTCCTGTGCCACGAGTTATTGATTCCGATGGCTCACTTCAGGATTACTGTATCCCTCTGACCCTCTTATTGACGATGAAACACAGAAATTGCATCGGAATTAAATACAAAAGGCACAAAGCCAACTCAAGTACAAGAAGACTGTCTCTTCTTACTGTCTATGTTTTGAACCATTCCTGTGACACTAGTTATAGATTCCGATGTTTCACTTCAGGTTTACTGTATCCCTATGACCTTCTTATTGACGATGAAATACAGAAATTGCATCGGAATTAAATACAAAAGGCACAATGCCGACTTCAGTACAAGAAAACTGACTCTTCTTACTGTCTATGCCTTGAACCATTCCCGTGACACTAGTTATAGATTCCGATTCTTCACTTTAGGTTTACTGTATGCCTCCGACCTTCTTATTGACGACCAAACACAGAAATTGCATCGGAATTAAATAGAAAAGGCACAATGCCGACTTAAGCACACGGAAACTCACTCTTCTTACTGCTATGATTCGAACCATTCCTGTGACACTAGTTATGGATTCCGATGCTTCACTTCAGGTTTACGTGTCCCTCTGACCGTCTTATTGACGATGAAACACAGAAATTGCACCGGAATTAAATACAAAAGGCACAATGCTGACTCAAGTACAATAAGACTGGCTCTTCTTACTGTCTATGATTTGAACCTTTTCTGTGAGACCGGTTTTAGATTCCGATGCTTCACTTCAGGTTTACTGTATCCCTCTGACCTTCTTATTGACGATGAAACACAAAAATTGCATCGAAATTAAATACAAAAGGCACAATCCCGACTCTAGTACAAGAAGACTGGCTCTTCTTACTGTCTATATTCTGTACCTTTCCCGCGAGACCGGTTTTAGATTCCGATGCTTCGCTTCTGGTATACTGCATCGCTCTGACGTTTTTAATGACGATGAAACGCAGAAATTGCATCGGAATACAAACAAATGGCACAATGCCAACTTAAGTACAAGAAGACTGACTCTTCTTACTGTCTATGCTTTGAACCATTCCTGTGACGCTAGTTATAGATTCCGATGGTTCACTTCAGGTTTACTGTATCCCTCTGACCTTCTTATTGACGATGAAACATAGGAATTGCATAGGAATTAAATACAAAAGGCACAATGCCGACTCTAGTACAAGAAGACTGGCTCTTCTTACTGTCTATGTTTTGAACCTTTCCTGTGAGACCAGTTTTAGATTCCGATGCTTCACTACATGATTACTGTATCCCTTGGACCTTCTTATTGACGACGAAACACTGAAATTCCATCGGAATTAAATAGAAAAGGCACAATGTCGACTTAAGTTCAAGAAAACTGACTCTTCTTACTGTCTATGGTTCGAACCGTTCCTGTGACACTAGTTATAGATTCCGATGCTTCACTTCAGGTTTACTGTATCCCTCTCACCTTCTTATTGACGATGAAACACTCACATTGCATCGGAATTAAATGCAAAAGACACAACGCCGACTTAACTTTAAGGAAAGTGACTCTTCTTACTGTCTATGCTTTGAACCATTCCTGTGACACTAGTTATAGATTCCGATGCTTCACTTCAGGTTAACTGTACCCCTCCGACCTTCATATTGCTGATGAAACACAGAATTTGCATCGCAATTAAGCAGAAAATTCATAATGCTGACTTAAGTACAAGAAAACTGACTCTTCTTACTGTCTATGGTTTTAACCGTTCCTGTGACACTAGTTATTATTCCAATGCTTCACTTCAGGTTTACTGTATCCCTCTGACCCTCTTATTGACGATGAAAAACAGAAATTGCATCGGAATTAATAAAAAAAGGCACAGTCACGACTCAAGTACAGGAAGACTATCTCTTCTTACTGTCTATGTTTTGAACCATTCCTGTGACACTAGTTATAGATTCCGATGCTTCACTTCAGGTTAACTGTACCCCTCCGACCTTCTTATTGATGATGAAACACAGAATTTGCATCGGAATTAAACAGAAAAGGCACAATGTTGACTTAAGTACAAGAAAACTGACTCTTCTTACTGTCTATGGTTTTAACCATTCCTGTGACACTAGTTATAGATTCCGAAGCTTCACTTCAGTTTTACTGTATCCCTCTGACCGTCGTATTGACGATGAAACGCCGAAATTGCATCGGAATTAAATTCAAAAGCCATTGCCGACTCAAGCACAAGAAGACTGGCATTTCTTACTGCCTATATTTTGAACCTTTCCTGTGAGACCGGTTTTAGATTCCGATGCTTCACTTCAGGTTTACTGTATCCCTTGGACCTTCTTATTGACGACGAAAAATACAAAAATTGCATCGGAATTAAATAGAAAGGGCAATATGCCGACTTAAGTACAAGAAAACTAACTCTTCTTACTGTCTATGTTTTGAACTATTCCTGTGACACTATTTATAGACTCCGATGCTTCAGTTCAGGTTTACTGTTTCCCTCTGACCTTCTTATTATCGATGAAACACAGAAATTGCATCTGAATTAAATACAAAAGGCACAATGCCGACTCAAGTACAAGAAGACTGGCTCATCTTACTGTCTATGTTTTGATCCTTTCCTGTGAGACCGGTTTTAGATTCCGATACTTCACTTGAGGTTTACTGTATCCCTGGACCTTCTTATTGACGATCAAACACAGAAATTGGATCGGAATTAAATACATAAAGCACAATGCCGACTTAAGTACAAGGAGACTGACTCTTCTTACTGTCTATGTTTTGAACCGTTCCTGTGAGACCAGTCTTTGATTTCGATGCTTGACTTCTGGTTTACAGTATCCCTTGGACCTTCTTATTGACGACGAAACACAGAAATTGCATCGGAATTAAGTAGAGAAGGCACAATGCCGATATTAGAACAAGAAAAGAGAGTCTTCTTACTGTCTATGTTTGAACCATTCCTGTGTCACTAGTTATAGATTCCGATGCTTCACTTCAGGTTTACTGTATCCCTCTGACCTTCTTAGTGACGATGAAACACAGAAATTGCATCAGAATTAAATACAAAAGGTACAATGCCGACTCAAGTACAAGAAGCCTGGCTCTACTTACTTTCTATATTTTGAACCTTTCCTGTGAGACCGGTTTTAGATTCCGATGCTTCACTACAGGTTTACTGTATCCCTTGGACCTTCTTATTGACGACGAAACACAGAAATTGCATCGGAATTAAATACAAAAGGCACAATGGCGACTTAAGTACAAGAAAACTGACTCTTCTTACTGTCTATGTTATGAACCATTCCTGTGACACTAGTTATAGATTCCGATGCCTCACTTCAGGTTTACTGTATCCCTCTGACCTTCTTATTGACGATGAAACACAGAAATTGCATCGGAATTAAATGCAAAAGGCACAATGCCGACTTAAGTACAAGAAAACTGATTCTTCTTACTGTCTATGTTTTTAACCATTCCTGTGACACTAGTTATAGATTCCGATGCTTCACTTCAGGTTTACTGTATCCCTCTGACCGTCTTATTGACGATGAAACACAGAAATTGCATCGGAATTAAATACAAAAGGCACAATGCCGACTCAAGTTCTAGAACACAGGTTCTTATTACTGTCTATGTTTTGAACCTTTCCTGGGTTACCGGTTTTAGATTCCGACCCTTCACTTCAGGTTTACTGTATCCCTTGGACCTTCTTATTGACAACGAAACACAGAAACTGCATCGGAAGTAAATAGAAAAGGCACAATGTCGACTTAAGTACAAGAAAACTGACTCTTCTTACTGTCTATGATTTGAACAATTCCTGTGACACTAGTTATAGATTCCGATGCTTCACTTCAGGTTTACTGTATCCCTCTGACCTTCTTATTGACGATCAAACACAGAAAATTGATCGGAATTAAATACAAAAGGCCCAATGTCGACTTAAGAAGAAGAAAACTGATTCTTCTTACTGTCTATGTTTTAAACCATTCCTGTGACACTAGTTATAGATTCCGATGCTTCACTTCAGGTTTACTGTATCCCTCTGACCTTCATATTAACGAAGAAACACAGATATTGCATCGGAATTAAATACAAAAGGCACAATGAAGAGTGAAGTACAAGCAGTCTTGCTCTTCTTACTGTCTATATTTTGAACCTTTCCTGTGATACCGGTTCTATATTCCGATGCTTCACTTCAGGTTTACTGTATCCCTTGGACCTTCTTAATGACAACGAAACACAGAAATTGCATCCGAATTAAATAGAAAAGGCACAATGCCGACTTAAGTGCAAGAGAACTGAATCTTCTTCCTGTCTATGTTTTGAACCACTACTGTGACACTAGTTATAGGTTCCGATGCATCACTTCAGGTTTACTGTATCCCGCTGACCTTCTTATTGACGATGAACCACAGAAATTGCATCGGAATTAATTACAAAAGGCACAATGCCGACTTAAGTACAAGAAAACTGACTCTTCTTACTGTCTATATTTTGAACCATTCCTGTGACACTAGTTATAGATTCCGATGCTTCACTTCAGGTTTACTGTATCCCTCTGACCTTCTTATTGACGATGAAACACAGAAATTGCATCGGAATTAAATACAAAAGGCACAATGCCGACGTAAGTACAAGAAGACTGGCTCTTCTTACTGTCTATGTTTTGAACCACTCCTGTGACACTAGTTATAGATTCCGAAGCTTCACTTCAGGTTTACTGTATCCCTCTGATCTTTTTATTGACGATGAAACACAGATATTGCATCGGAATTAAATTCAAATGGCATAATGACGACTTAAGTACAAGATGGCTGACTCTTCTTTCTGTCTGTGTTTTGAACCGTTCCTGTGACAATAGTTATAGATTCCGATTTTTCACTTCAGGTTTACTGTTTCCCTCTAACATTCTTATTGACGACGAAACACAGAAATTGCATCGAAATTAAATACAAAAGGCACAATGCCGACTTAAGTACCAAAAGACTGACTCTTCTTACTCTCTATATTTTGAACCATTCCGGTGACACTAGTTATAGATTCGGATACTTCACTTCAGGTTTACTGTATCCCTCTGACCTTCTTATTGAGGATGAAACACAGAAATTGCATCGGAATTAAATACAAAAGGCACAATGCTAACTTTAGTACAAGAAAACTGGCTCTTCTTACTGTCTATGTTTTGAACCATTCCTGTGACACTAGTTATAGATTCCGATGATTCACTTCAGGTTTACAGTATCCTTCTGACCTTCTTATTGTCGATGAAACACAGAAATTGCATCGGAATTATATACAAAAGGCACAATGCCGACTCAAGTACAAGAAGCCTGGCTCTACTTACTTTCTATGTTTTGAACCTTTCCTGTGAGACCGGTTTTAGATTCCGATGCTTCACTACAGGTTTACTGTATCCCTTGGACCTTCTTATTGACGACGAAACACAGAAATTGCATCGGAATTAAATACAAAAAGCACAATGGCGACTTAAGTACAAGAAAACTGACTCTTCTTACTGTCTATGTTATGAACCATTCCTGTGACACTAGTTATAGATTCCGATGCTTCACTTCAGGTTTACTGTATCCCTCTGACCTTCTTATTGACGATGAAACACAGAAATTGCATCGGAATTAAATACAAAAGGCACAATGCCGACTTAAGTACAAGAAAACTGACTCTTCCTACTGTCAATGTTTTGAACCATTCCTGTGACACTAGTTATAGATTCCGATGCTTGACTTCAGGTTTACTGTATCCCTCTGACCTTCTTATTGACGATGAAACACAGAAATTGCATCGGAATTAAATACAAAAGGCACAATGACGACTCAAGTACTAGATCACAGGCTCTTCTTACTGTCTATGTTTTGAACCTTTCCTGGGTTACCGGTTTTAGATTCCGACCCCTCACTTCAGGTTTACTGTATCCCTTAGACCTTCTTAATGACAACGAAACACAGAAACTGCATCGGAAGTAAATAGAAAAGGCACAATGTCGACTTAAGTACAAGAAAACTGACTCTTCTTACTGTCTATGATTTGAACAATTCCTGTGACACTAGTTTTAGATTCCGATGCTTCACTTCAGGTTTACTGTATCCCTTGGACCTTCTTATTGACGACGAAACACAGAAATTGAGTCAGAATTAAATACAAAAGGCACAATGCCGAGTTAAGTACAAGAAACTGACTCTTCTTAGTGTCTATGTTATGAACCATTCCTGTGACACTAGTTATAGATTCCGATGCTTCACTTCAGGTTTACTGTATCCCTCTGACCTTCTTATTGACGATCAAACACAGAAAATTGATCGGAATTAAATACAAAAGGCACAATGCCGACTCAAGTACAAGAAGACTGGCTCTTCTTAGCGTCTATGCTTTGAACCATTCCTGTGATACTAGTTATAGATTCCGATGCTTCACTTCGGGTTTACTGTATCCCTCTGACAGTCTTATTGACGATGAAACACAGAAATTGCATCGGAATTAAATACCAAAGGCACAATGAAGAGTGAAGTACAAGCAGTCTTGCTCTTCTTACTGTCTATACTTTGAACCTTTCCTGTGATACCGGTTCTATATTCCGATGCTTCACTTCAGGTTTACTGTATCCCTTGGACCTTCTTAATGACAACGAAACACAGAAATTGCATCGGAATTAAATAGAAAAGGCACAATGCCGACTTAAGTGCAAGAGAACTGAATCTTCTTCCTGTCTATGTTTTGAACCACTACTGTGACACTAGTAATAGATTCCGATGCATCACTTCAGGTTCACTGTATCCCTCTGACCTTCTTATTGACGATGAAACACAGAAATTGCATCGGAATTAAATACAAAAGGCCCAATGTCGACTTAAGTACAAGAAAACTGATTCTTCTTACTGTCTATGTTTTAAACCATTCCTGTGACACTAGTTATAGATTCCGATGCTTCACTTCAGGTTTACTGTATCCCTCTGACCTTCATATTGACGATGAAACACAGATATTGCATCGGAATTAAATACAAAAGGCACAATGAAGAGTGAAGTACAAGCAGTCTTGCTCTTCTTACTGTTTATATTTTGAACCTTTCCTGTGATACCGGTTCTATATTCCGATGCTTCACCTCAGGTTTACTGTATCCCTTGGACCTTCTTAATGACGACGAAACACAGAAATTGCATCGGAATCAAATAGAAAAGGCACAATGCCGACTTAAGTGCAAGAGAACTGAATCTTCTTCCTGTCTATGTTTTGAACCACTACTGTGACACTAGTTATAGGTTCCGATGCATCACTTCAGGTTTACTGTATCCCGCTGACCTTCTTATTGACGATGAACCACAGAAATTGCATCGGAATTAATTACAAAAGGCACAATGCCGACTTAAGTACAAGAAAACTGACTCTTCTTACTGTCTATATTTTGAACCATTCCTGTGACACTAGTTATAGATTCCGATGCTTCACTTCAGGTTTACTGTATCCCTCTGACCTTCTTATTGACGATGAAACACAGAAATTGCATCGGAATTAAATACAAAAGGCACAATGCCGACGTAAGTACAAGAAGACTGGCTCTTCTTACTGTCTATGTTTTGAACCACTCCTGTGACACTAGTTATAGATTCCGATGCTTCACTTCAGGTTTACTGTATCCCTCTGATCTTTTTATTGACGATGAAACACAGATATTGCATCGGAATTAAATTCAAAAGGCATAATCCCGACTTAAGTACAAGATGATTGACTCTTCTTTCTGTCTATGTTTTGAACCGTTCCTGTGACACTAGTTATAGATTCCGATGTTTCACTTCAGGTTTACTGTTTCCCTCTAACATTCTTATTGACGACGAAACACAGAAATTGCATCGAAATTAAATACAAAAGGCACAATGCCGACTTAAGTACCAAAAGACTGACTCTTCTTACTGTCTATGTTTTGAATCATTCCTGTGGCACTAGTTATAGATTCCGATGCTTCACTTTAGGTTTACTGCATCCCTCTTACCTTCTTTTTGACGATCCAACACAGAAAATTGATCGGAATTAAATACGAAAGACACAATGCCGACTCAAGTACAAGAAGACTGGCTCTTCTTACTGTCTATGTTTTAAACCATTCCTGTGACACTAGTTATAGATTCCGATGCTTCACTTCAGGTTTACTGTACACAGCTGAGCTTCTTATTGACGATGAAACGCAGAAATTGCATCGGAATTAAATACAAAAGGTACAATGCCCTACTTAAGTACAAGAAGACTGACTATTCTAACTGTCTATGTTTTGAATCACTCCTGTGACACAAGTTATAGTTTCCGATGCTTCACTTCAGTTTTACTGTATCCCTCTGACCTTCTTATTGACGATGAAACACAGAAATTGCATCGGAATTAAATACAAAAAGCAGAATGCCGTCTTAAGTACAAGAAGACTGACTCTTCCTACTGCCTATGTTTTCAACCATTCCTGTGACACAAGTTTTAGATTCGGATGCTTCACTTCGGGTTCACTGTATCCCCCTGACCTTCATATTGACGAAGAAACACAGAAATTGCATCGGAATTAAGTACAAATGGCACAATGCCGACTCAAGTACTAGAAGACTGACTTAGCTTACTGCCTATGTTTTGAACCATTCCTATGACACTAGTTATAGACTCCGATGCTTCACATCAGGTTTACTGTATCCCTCAGACCGTCGTATTGACGATGAAACACAGAAATTGCATCGGAATTACATACAAAAGGCACAATGCCGACTCGAGTACAAGAAGACTGGCTCTTCTTCCTGTCTATGTTTTGAACCATTCCTGTGACACTTGTTATAGATTCCGATGCTTCACTTCAGGTCTACTGTATCCAGATGACCTTCTTATTGACGATGAAACACAGAAATTGCATCGGAATTAAATACAAATGGCACAATGCCGACTTAAGTACAAGAAGACTGACTCTTCTTACTGTCTATGCTTTGAACCATTCCTGTGACACTAGTTATAGATTCCGAAGCTTCACTTCAGTTTTACTGTATCCCTCTGACCTTCGTATTGACGTTGAAACACAGATATAGCAACCGAATTATATACAAAAGGCACAAAGCCAAATCAAGTACTAGGAGACTGACTCTTCTTACTGTCTGTGTTTTGAACCATTCCTGTGAGACCGGTTTTAGATTCCGAAGCTTCATTTCAGGTTTACTGTATCCCTTGGACCTTCTTATTGACGACGAAAAATACAGAAATTGCATCGGAATTAAATAGAAACGGCACAATGCCGACTTAAGTACAAGAAAACTAACTCTTCTTACTGTCTATGATTTGAACTATTCCTGTCACACTAGTTATAGATTCCGATGCTTCACTTCAGGTTTACTGTTTCCTTCTGACCTTCTTATTGACGATGAAACACAGAAATTGCATCTGAATTAAATACAAAAGGCACAATGCCGACTCAAGTACAAGAAGACTGCCTCTTCTTACTGTCTATGTTTTGAACCTTATCTGTGAGACCGGTTTTAGATTCCGATGCTTCACTTCACGTTTACTGTATCCCTGGGACCTTCTTATTGACGATCAAACACAGAAATCGCATCGGAATTAAATACAAAAGGCCCAATGCCGACTTAAGTACAAGAAGACTGACTCTTCTTACTGTCTATGCTTTGAACCATTCCTGTGACACTAGTTATAGATTCCGATACTTCACTTCAGGTTTACTGTATCCCTTGGACCTTCTTATTGACGACGAGACACAGAAATTGCATCGGAATTAAACACAAAATGCACAATGCCGACTTAAGTACAAGAAATCTGATTCTTCTTACAGTCTATGTTTTGAACCTTTCCTGTGAGACCAGTCTTTGATTTTGATGCTTGACTTCAGGTCTACAGTATCCCTTGGACCTTCTTATTGACGACGAAACACAGAAATTGCATCGGAATTAAATAGAAAAGGCACAATGCCGACTTTAGAACAAGAAAACAGAGTCTTCTTACTGTCTATGTTTGAACCACTCCTGTGACACCAGTTATAGATTCCGATGCTTCACTTCAGGTTTACTGTATCCCTCTGACCTTCTTATTGACGATGAAACACAGAAATTGCATCAGAATTAAATACAAAAGGCACAATGCCGACTCAAGTAAAAGAAGACTGGCTCTACTTACTTTCTATGATTTGAACCTTTCCTGTGAGACCGGTTTTAGATTCCGATGCTTCACTTCAGGTTTACTGTATCCCTTGGACCCTCTTAATGACGACGAAACACAGAAATTGCATCGGAATTAAATAGAAAAGGCACAATGTTGACTTAAGTGCAAGAGAACTGAATCTTCTTCCTGTCTATGTTTTGAACCACTACTGTGACACTAGTTATAGGTTCCGATGCATCACTTCAGGTTTACTATATCCCGCTGACCTTCTTATTGACGATGAACCACAGAAATTGCATCGGAATTAATTACAAAAGGCACAATGCCGACTTAAGTACAAAAAAACTGACTCTTCTTACTGTCTATATTTTGAACCATTCCTGTGACACTAGTTATAGATTCCGATGTTTCACTTCAGGTTTACTGTTTCCCTCTAACATTCTTATTGACGACGAAACACAGAAATTGCATCGAAATTAAATACAAAAGGCACAATGCCGACTCAAGTACTAGAAGACTGACTTTTCTTACTGCCTATGTTTTGAACCATTCCTGTGACACTAGTTATAGACTCCGATGCTTCACATCAGGTTTACTGTATCCCTCAGACCGTTGTATTGACGATGAAACACAGAAATTGCATCGGAATTAAATACAAAAGGCACAATGCCGACTCGAGTACAAGAAGACTGGCTCTTCTTCCTGTCTATGTTTTGAACCATTCCTGCGACACTAGTTATAGATTCCGATGCTTCACTTCAGGACTACTGTATCCAGCTGACCTTCTTATTGACGATGAAACACAGAAATTGCATCGGAAATAAATACAAATGGCACAATGCTGACTTAAGTACAAGAAGACTGACGCTTCTTACTGTCTATGCTTTGAACCATTCCTGTGACACTAGTTATAGATTCCGAAGCTTCACTTCAGTTTTACTGTATCCCTCTGACCTTCGTATTGACGATGAAACACAGATATTGCATCGGAATTAAATTCAAAAGCACAATGCCGACTCAAGCACAAGAAGACTGGCTCTTCTTACTGCCTATGATTTGAACCTTTCCTGTGAGACCGGTTTCAGATTCCGATGCTTCACTTCAGGTTTACTGTATCCCTTGGACCTTCTTATTGACGACGAAAAATACAGCAATTGCATCGGAATTAAATAGCAAAGGCACAATGCCGACTTAAGTACAAGAAAACTAACACTTCTTACTGTCTATGTTTTGAACTATTCCTGTGACACTAGTTATAGACACCGATTCTTCACTTCAGGCTTACTGTTTCCCTCTGACCTTCTTATTGACGATGAAACACAGTAATTGCATCTGAATTAAATACAAAAGGCACAATGCCGACTCAAATACAAGAAGACTGGCTCTTCTTACTGTCAATGTTTTGAACCTTTCCTGTGAGACCGGTTTTAGATTCCGATGCTTCACTTCAGGTTTACTGTATCCATGGACCTTCTTATTGACGATCAAACACAGAAATTGCATCGGAATTAAATACAAAACGCACAATGCCGACTTAAGTACAAGAAGACTGGCTCTACTAACTTTCTATGTTTTGAACCTTTCCTGTGAGACCGGTTTTAGATTCCGATGCTTCACTTCAGGTTTACTGTATCTCTTGGACCTTCTTATTGACGACGAAACACAGAAATTGCATCGGAATTAAATACAAAAAGCACAATGCCGACTTAAGTACAAGAAAACTGACTCTTCTTACTGTCTATGCTTTGAACCATTCCTGTGACACTAGTTATAGATTCCGATGCTTCACTTCAGGTTTACTGTATCCCTCTGACCTTCTTATTGACGATGAAATACAGAAATTGCATCAGAATTAAATACAAAAGGCACAATGCCGACTTAAGTACAAGAAAACTGATTCTTCTTACTGACTATGCTTTGAACCTTTCCTGTGAGACCAGTCTTTGATTTTGATGCTTGACTTCAGGTTTACAGCATCCCTTGGACCTTCTTATTGACGACAAAACACAGAAATTGCATCGGAATTAAATAGAGAAGGCACAATGCCTACTTTAGAACAAGAAAACAGAGTCTTCTTACTGTCTATGTTTGAACCATTCCTGTGACACTAGTTATAGATTCCGATGCTTCACTTCAGGTTTACTGTATCCCTGTGACCTTCTTATTGACAATGAAACACAGAAATTGCATCAGAATTAAATACAAAAGGCACAATGCCGACTCAAGTACAAGAAGACTGGCTCTACTTACTTTCTATGTTTTGAACCTTTCCTGTGAGACCGGTTTTAGATTCCGATGCTTCACTTCAGGTTTACTGTCTCTCTTGGACCTTCTTATTGACGACGAAACACAGAAATTGCATCGGAATTAAATACAAAACGCACAATGCCGACTTAAGTACAAGAAGACTGGCTCTACTAACTTTCTATGTTTTGAACCTTTCCTGTGAGACCGGTTTTAGATTCCGATGCTTCACTTCAGGTTTACTGCATCTCTTGGACCTTCTTATTGACGACGAAACACAGAAATTGCATCGGAATTAAATACAAAAGGCACAATGCCGACTTAAGTACAAGAAAACTGACTCTTCTTACTGTCTATGCTTTGAACCATTCCTGTGACACTAGTTATAGATTCCGATGCTTCACTTCAGGTTTACTGTATCCCTCTGACCTTCTTATTGACGATGAAATACAGAAATTGCATCAGAACTAAATACAAAAGGCACAATGCCGACTTAAGTACAAGAAAACTGTTTCTTCTTACTGACTATGCTTTGAACCTTTCCTGTGAGACCAGTCTTTGATTTTGATGCTTGACTTCAGGTTTACAGCATCCCTTGGACCTTCTTATTGACGACAAAACACAGAAATTGCATCGGAATTAAATAGAGAAGGCACAATGCCTACTTTAGAACAAGAAAACAGAGTCTTCTTACTGTCTATGTTTGAACCATTCCTGTGACACTAGTTATAGATTCCGATGCTTCACTTCAGGTTTACTGTATCCCTGTGACCTTCTTATTGACAATGAAACACAGAAATTGCATCAGAATTAAATACAAAAGGCACAATGCCGACTCAAGTACAAGAAGACTGGCTCTACTTACTTTCTATGTTTTGAACCTTTCCTGTGAGACCGGTTTTAGATTCCGATGCTTCACTTCAGGTTTACTGTCTCTCTTGGACCTTCTTATTGACGACGAAACACAGAAATTGCATCGGAATTAAATACAAAAGGCACAATGCCGACTTAAGTACAAGAAAACTGACTCTTCTTACTGTCTATGTTATGAACCATTCCTGTGACACTAGTTATAAATTCCGATGCTTCACTTCAGGTTTACTGTATCCCTCTGACCTTCTTATTGACGATGAAACACAGAAATTGCATCGGAATTAAACACAAAAGGCACAATGCCGACTTAAGTACAAGAAAACTGATTCTTCTTACTGTCTATGTTTTTAACCATTCCTGTGACACTAGTTATAGATTCCGATGCTTCACTTCAGGTTTACTGTATCCCTCTGACCGCCTTATTGACGATGAAACACAGAAATTGCATCGGAATTGAATACAAAAGGCACAATGCCGACTCAAGTACTAGAAGACAGGCTCTTCTTACTGTCTATGTTTTGAACCTTTCCTGGGTTACCGGTTTTAGATTCAGACCGTTCACTTCAGGTTTACTGTATCCCTTGGACCTTCTTATTGACAACGAAACACAGAAACTGCATCGGAAGTAAATAGAAAAGGCACACTGTCGACTTAAGTACAAGAAAACTGACTCTTCTTACTGTCTATGATTTGAACAATTCCTGTGACACTAGTTTTAGATTCCGATGCTTCACTTCAGGTTTACTGTATCCCTTGGACCTTCTTATTGACGACGGAACACAGAAATTGCATCGGAATTAAACACAAAAGGCACAATGCCGACTTAAGTACCAAGACACTGACTCTTCTTACTCTCTATATTTTGAACCATTCCTGTGACACTAGTTATAGATTCCGATACTTCACTTCAGGTTTACTGTATCCCTCTGACCTTCTTATTGAGGATGAATCACGGAAATTGCATCGGAATTAAACACAAAAGGCACAATGCCGACTTTAGTACAAGAAAACTGATTCTTCTTACTGTCTATGTTTTGAACCATTCCTGTGACACTAGTTATAGATTCCGATGCTTCACTTCAGGTTTACTGTATCCGTCTGACCTTCTTATTGACGATGAAACACAGAAATTGCATCGGAATTGAATACAAGAGGAACAATGCCGACTCAAGCACAAGAAGACTGGCTCCTCTTACTGTCTATGTTTTGAACCATTCCTGTGACACTAGTTATAGATTCCGATGCTTCACTTCAGGTTTACAGTATCCCTCTGACCTTCTTATTGACGATGAAACACAGAAATTGCATCGGAATTATATACAAAAGGCACAATGCCGACTTAAGTACAAGAAGACTGACTCTTCTTACTGTCTATGATTTGAATCATTCCTGTGGCACTAGTTATAGATTCCGATGCTTCATTTCAGGTTTACTGTATCCCTCTTACCTTCTTATTGACGATCAAACACAGAAAATTGATCGGATTAAATACTAAAGGCACAGTGCCGACTCAAGTACAAGAAGACTGGCTCTTCCAACTGTCTATGTTTTGAACCATTCCTGTGACACTAGTTATAGATTCCGATGCTTCACTTCAGGTTTACTGTATCCAGCTGACCTTCTTATTGACGATGAAACGCAGAAATTGCATCGGAATTAAATACATAAGGTACAATGCCCTACTTAAGTACAAGAAGACTGACTCATCTTACTGTCTATGTTTTGAATCACTCCTGTGACACAAGTTATAGATTCCGATGCTCAACTTCATGTTTACTGTATCCGTCTGACCTTCATATTGACGATGAAACACAGATATTGCACCGGAATTAAATACAAAAGGCACAATGAAGAGTGAAGTACAAGCAGTCTTGCTCTTCTTACTGTCTATATTTTGAACCTTTCCTGTGATACCGGTTCTATATTCCGATGCTTCACCTCAGGTTTACTGTATCCCTTGGCCCTTCTTAATGACGACGAAACACAGAAATTGCATCGGAATTAAATAGAAAAGGCACAATGCCGACTTAAGTGCAAGAGAACTGAATCTTCTTCCTGTCTATGTTTTGAACCACTACTGTGACACTAGTTATAGGTTCCGATGCATCACTTCGAGTTTACTATATCCCGCTGACCTTCTTATTGACGATGAACCACAGAAATTGCATCGGAATTAATTACAAAAGGCACAATGCCGACTTAAGTACAAGAAAACTGACTCTTCTTACTGTCTATATTTTGAACCATTCCTGTGACACTAGTTATAGATTCCGATGTTTCACTTCAGGTTTACTGTTTCCCTCTAACATTCTTATTGACGACGAAACACAGAAATTGCATCGAAATTAAATACAAAAGGCACAATGCCGACTCAAGTACTAGAAGACTGACTTTTCTTACTGCCTATGTTTTGAACCATTCCTGTGACACTAGTTATAGACTCCGATGCTTCACATCAGGTTTACTGTATCCCTCAGACCGTTGTATTGACGATGAAACACAGAAATTGCATCGGAATTAAATACAAATGGCACAATGCCGACTCGAGTACAAGAAGACTGGCTCTTCTTCCTGTCTATGTTTTGAACCATTCCTGCGACACTAGTTATAGATTCCGATGCTTCACTTCAGGACTACTGTATCCAGCTGACCTTCTTATTGACGATGAAACACAGAAATTGCATCGGAAATAAATACAAATGGCACAATGCTGACTTAAGTACAAGAAGACTGACGCTTCTTACTGTCTATGCTTTGAACCATTCCTGTGACACTAGTTATAGATTCCGAAGCTTCACTTCAGTTTTACTGTATCCCTCTGACCTTCGTATTGACGATGAAACACAGATATTGCATCGGAATTAAATTCAAAAGCACAATGCCGACTCAAGCACAAGAAGACTGGCTCTTCTTACTGCCTATGATTTGAACCTTTCCTGTGAGACCGGTTTTAGATTCCGATGCTTCACTTCAGGTTTACTGTATCCCTTGGACCTTCTTATTGACGACGAAAAATACAGCAATTGCATCGGAATTAAATAGCAAAGGCACAATGCCGACTTAAGTACAAGAAAACTAACACTTCTTACTGTCTATGTTTTGAACTATTCCTGTGACACTAGTTATAGACTCCGATTCTTCACTTCAGGCTTACTGTTTCCCTCTGACCTTCTTATTGACGATGAAACACAGAAATTGCATCTGAATTAAATACAAAAGGCACAATGCCGACTCAAATACAAGAAGACTGGCTCTTCTTACTGTCAATGTTTTGAACCTTTCCTGTGAGACCGGTTTTAGATTCCGATGCTTCACTTCAGGTTTACTGTATCCATGGACCTTCTTATTGACGATCAAACACAGAAATTGCATCGGAATTAAATACAAAACGCACAATGCCGACTTAAGTACAAGAAGACTGGCTCTACTAACTTTCTATGTTTTGAACCTTTCCTGTGAGACCGGTTTTAGATTCCGATGCTTCACTTCAGGTTTACTGTATCTCTTGGACCTTCTTATTGACGACGAAACACAGAAATTGCATCGGAATTAAATACAAAAGGCACAATGCCGACTTAAGTACAAGAAAACTGACTCTTCTTACTGTCTATGCTTTGAACCATTCCTGTGACACTAGTTATAGATTCCGATGCTTCACTTCAGGTTTACTGTATCCCTCTGACCTTCTTATTGACGATGAAATACAGAAATTGCATCAGAATTAAATACAAAAGGCACAATGCCGACTTAAGTACAAGAAAACTGATTCTTCTTACTGACTATGCTTTGAACCTTTCCTGTGAGACCAGTCTTTGATTTTGATGCTTGACTTCAGGTTTACAGCATCCCTTGGACCTTCTTATTGACGACAAAACACAGAAATTGCATCGGATTTAAATAGAGAAGGCACAATGCCTACTTTAGAACAAGAAAACAGAGTCTTCTTACTGTCTACGTTTGAACCATTCCTGTGACACTAGTTATAGATTCCGATGCTTCACTTCAGGTTTACTGTATCCCTGTGACCTTCTTATTGACAATGAAACACAGAAATTGCATCAGAATTAAATACAAAAGGCACAAAGCCGACTCAAGTACAAGAAGACTGGCTCTACTTACTTTCTATGTTTTGAACCTTTCCTGTGAGACCGGTTTTAGATTCCGATGCTTCACTTCAGGTTTACTGTCTCTCTTGGACCTTCTTATTGACGACGAAACACAGAAATTGCATCGGAATTAAATACAAAAGGCACAATGCCGACTTAAGTACAAGAAAACTGATTCTTCTTACTGTCGATGTTATGAACCATTCCTGTGACACTAGTTATAAATTCCGATGCTTCACTTCAGGTTTACTGTATCCCTCTGACCTTCTTATTGACGATGAAACACAGAAATTGCTTCGGAATTAAACACAAAAGGCACAATGCCGACTTAAGTACAAGAAAACTGATTCTTCTTACTGTCTATGTTTTTAACCATTTCTGTGACACTAGTTATAGATTCCGATGCTTCTCTTCAGGTTTACTGTATCCCTCTGACCGTCTTATTGACGATGAAACACAGAAATTGCATCGGAATTGAATACAAAAGGCACAATGCCGACTCAAGTACTAGAAGACAGGCTCTTCTTACTGTCTATGTTTTGAACCTTTCCTGGGTTACCGGTTTTAGATTCAGACCGTTCACTTCAGGTTTACTGTATCCCTTGGACCTTCTTATTGACAACGAAACACAGAAACTGCATCGGAAGTAAATAGAAAAGGCACACTGTCGACTTAAGTACAAGAAAACTGACTCTTCTTACTGTCTATGATTTGAACAATTCCTGTGACACTAGTTTTAGATTCCGATGCTTCACTTCAGGTTTACTGTATCCCTTGGACCTTCTTATTGACGACGAAACACAGAAATTGAATCGGAATTAAATACAAAAGGCACAATGCCGACTTAAGTACAAGAAACTGACTTTTCTTACTGTCTATGTTATGAACCATTCCTGGGACACTAGTTATAGATTCCGATGCTTCACTTCAGGTTTACTGTATCCCTCTGACCATTTTATTGACGATAAAACACAGAAATTGCATCGGAATTAAATACCAAAGGCACAATGCCGACTTAAGTACAAGAAAACTGATTCTTGTTACTGTCTATGTTTTTAACCATTCCTGTGACACTAGTTATAGATTCCGATGCTTCACTTCAGGTTTACTGTATCCCTCTGACCGTCTTATTGACGATGAAACGCAGAAATGGCATCGGAATTAAATACAAAAGGCACAATGCCGACTTAAGTACAAGAAAATTAATTCTTCTTATTGCCTATGTTTTGAACCATTCCTGTGACACTAGTTATAGATTCCGATGACTCACTTCAGGAATACTGTATCCCTCTGACCTTCTTATTGACGATGAAACACAGAAATTGCATCGGAATTATATACAAAAGGCACAATGCCGACTGAAGTACAAGAAGACTGACTCTTCTTACTGTCTATTTTTTGAATCATTCCTGTGGCACTAGTTATAGATTCCGATGCCTCACTTCAGGTTTACTATATCCCTCTTACCTTCTTATTGACGATCAAACACAGAAAATTGATCGGAATTAAATACGAAATGCACAATGCCGCCTCAAGTACAAGAAGACTGGCTCTTCTCACTGTCTATGTTTTAAACCATTCCTGTGACACTAGTTATAGATTCCGATGCTTCACTTCAGGTTTACTGTATCCAGCTGACCTTCTTATTGACGATGAAACGCAGAAATTGCATCGGAATTAAATACAAAAGGTACAATGCCCTACTTAAGTACAAGAAGACTGACTCATCTCACTGTCTATGTTTTGAATCACTCCTGTGACACAAGTTATAGATTCCGATGCTTCACTTCAATTTTACTGTATCCCTCTGACCTTCTTATTGACGATGAAACACAGAAATTGCATCGGAATTAAATACAAAAAGCTGAATGCCGTCTTAAGTACAAGAAGACTGACTCTTCCTACTTCCTATGTTTTGAACCATTCCTGTGACACTAGTTTTAGATTCGGATGCTTCACTTCAGGTTTACCGTATCCCCCTGACCTTCATATTGACGATGAAACACAGAAATTGCATCGGAATTAAATTCAAAAGGCACAATGCCGACTCAAGTACTAGAAGACTGACTTTTCTTACTGCCTATGTTTTGAACCATTCCTGTGACACTAGTTATAGACTCCGATGCTTCACATCAGGTTTACTGTATCCCTCAGACCGTCGTATTGACGATGAAACACAGAAATTGCATCGGAATTAAATACAAAAGGCACAATGCCGACTTAAGTACAAGAAAACTGATTCTTCCCACTGTCTATGTTTTGAACCTTTCCTGTGAGACCAGTCTTTGATTTTGATGCTTGACTTCAGGTTTACAGTATCCCTTGGACCTTCTTATTGACGACGAAACACAGAAACTGCATCGGAAGTAAATACAAAAGGCACAATGCCGACTCGAGTGCAAGAAGGCTGGTTCTTCTTCCTGTCTATGTTTTGAACCTTTCCTGTGACACTAGTTATAGATTCCGATGCTTCACTTCAGGTCTACTGTATCCAGCTGACCTTCTTATTGACGATGAAACACAGAAATTGCATCGGAATTAAATACAAATGGCACAATCCCCACTTAAGTACAAGAAGACTGACTCTTCTTACTGTCTATGTTTTGAACCATTCCTGTGACACTACTTATAGATTGTGATGCTTCACTTCAGGTTTACTGTTTCCCTCTGACCTTCTTATTGACGATGAAACACAGAAATTGCATCTGAATTAAGTACAAAAGGCACACTGCCGACTCAAGTACAAGAAGACTGGCTGTTCTTACTGTCTATGATTTCAACCTTTCCAGTGAGACCGGTTTTAGATTCCGATGCTTCACTTCAGGTTTACTGTATCCCTTGGACCTTCTTATTGACGATCAAACACAGAAATTGCATCGGAATTAAATACAAAAGGCACAATGCCGACTTAAGTACAAGAAGACTGACTCTTCTTACTGTCTATGCTTTGAACCGTTCCTGTGACACTAGTTGTAGATTCCGATGCTTCACTTCAGGTATACTGTATCCCTCTGACCTTCTTATTGACGATGAAATACAGAAATTGCATCGGAATTAAATACAAAAGGCACAATGCCGACTTAAGTACAAGAAGACTGATTCTTCTTACTGTCTATGTTTTGAACCTCTCCTGTGAGACCAGTCTTTAAATTTGATGCTTGACTTCAGGTTTACAGTATCCCTTGGACCTTCTTATTGACGACGAAACACAGAAACTGCATCGGAAGTAAATAGAAAAGGCACAATGTTGACTTAAGTACAAGAAAACTGACTGTTCTTACTGTCTATGATTTGAACAATTCTTGTGACACTAGTTATACGTTCCGATGCATCACTTCAGGTTTACTGTATCCCTCTGCCCTTCTTATTGACGATGAAACACAGAAATTACATCGGAATTAAATACAGAAGGCACAATGCCGACTTAAGTATAAGAAAACCGACTCTTCTTACTGTCTATGCTTTGAACCATTCCTGTGACACTAGTTATAGATTCCGATGCTTCCCTTCAGGTTTACTGTATCCCTCTGACCTTCTTATTGACGATGAAACACAGAAATTGCATCGGAATAGAAACAAAAGGCACAATGCCGACTTAAGTACAAGAAGACTGACTCTTATTACTGTCTATGTTTTGAACTATTCCTGTGACATTAGTTATAGATTCCGATGGTTCACTTCAGGTTCACGGTATCCCTCTGACCTTCTTATTGATGATTAAACACAGAAATTGCATCGGAAACAAATACAAAAGGCACAATGCCGACTTACGTACACGGAAACTGACTCCTCTTACTGACTATGTTTTGAACCATTCCCGTGACACTAGTAATAGATTCCGAAGCTTCACTTCAGGTTTACTGTATCCCTCCGACCTTCTTATTGATGATGAAACACAGAAATTGCATCGGAATTAAATAGAAAAGGCACAATGCCGACTTAAGTACAAGAAAACTGACTCTTCTTAGTGTCTATGTTTTTAACCATTCCTGTGACACTAGTTATGGATTCCGATGCTTCACTTCAGGTTTACTGTGTCCCTCTGACCTTCTTATTGACGATGAAACACAGAAATTGCATCGGAATTAAATACAAAAGGCACAATCCCGACTCTAGTACAAGAAGACTGGCTCTTCCTACTGTCTATATTCTGTACCTTACCTGTGAGACCGGTTTTAGATTCCGATGCTTCGCTTCAGGTATACTGCATCGCTCTGACCTTCTTAATGACGATGAAACGCAGAAATTGCATCGGAATACAAACAAAAGGCACAATGCCGACTTAAGTAAAGGAAGACTGACTCTTCTTACTGTCGATGCTTTGAACCATTCCTGTGACACTAGTTATAGATTCCGATGGTTCACTTCAGGTTTACTGTATCCCTCTGACCTTCTTGTTGACGATGAGACACAGAAATTGCATAGGAATTAAGTACAAAAGGCACAATGCCGACTCTAGTACAAGAAGACTGGCTCTTCTTACTGTCTATGTTTTGAACCTTTCCTGTGAGACCGGTTTTAGATTCCGATGCTTCACTACAGGTTTACTGTATCCCTTGGACATTCTTATTGACGATGGAACACAGAAAATGCATCGGAATTTAATACAAAAGGCACAATGCAGACTTAAGTACAAGAAAACTGACTCTTCTTACTGTCTATGTTTTGAACCATTCCTGTGACACTAGTTATAGATTCCGATGCTTCACTTCAGGTTTACTGTACCCCTCCGACCTTCTTATTGATGATGAAACACAGAATTTGCATCGGAATTGAACAGTAAAGGCACAATGTTGACTTAAATACAAGAACACTGACTCTTCTTACTGTCTATGGTTTTAACTATTCCTGTGACACTATTTATATATTCCGCTGCTTCACTTCAGGTTTACTGTATCCCTCTGACCATCTTATTGACGATGAAACACAGAAATTGCATCGGAATTAATTAAAAAAGGTACAATGGCGACTTAAGTACAGAAAACTGACTCTTCTTACTGTCTATGTTTTGAACCATTCCTGTGTCGTTGGTTATAGATTCCGATGCTTCACTTCAGGTTTACTGTATCCCTTGAACCTTCTTATTGACGACGAAACACAGAAATTGCGTCGGAAATAAATATAAAAGCTCAATGCTGACTTAAGTACAAGAAAACTGATTCTTCTTACTGTCTATGTCTTTAACCATTCCTGTGACACTAGTTATAGATTCCGATGCTTCACTTCAGGTTTACTGTATCCCTCTGACCTCCTTATTGACAATGAAACACAGAAATTGCATCGGAATACAAACAAAAGGCACAATGCCGACTTAAGGACAAGAAGACTGACTCTTCTTACTGTCTATGTTTTGAAGCATTCCTGTGACACGAGTTATTGATTCCGATGGTTCACTTCAGGTTTACTGTATCCCTCTGACCTTCTTATTGACGATGAAACACAGAAATTGCATCGGAATTAAATACAAAAGGCACAATGCCAACTCAAGTACAAGAAGACTGACTCTTCTTACTGCCTATGTTTTGAACCATTCCTGTGACACTAGTTATAGATTCCGATGTTTCACTTCACGTTTACTGTATCCCTCACACCTTCTTATTGACGTGAAACACAGAATTTGCATCGTAATTAAATACAAAAGGCACAATAAAGACTAAAGTACAAGAAGACTGGCTCATCTTACTGTCTATGCTTTGAACCTCTCCTGTGAGACCGGTTTTAGATTCCGTTGCTTGACTTAAGGTTTAATGTATCCCTTGCACCTTCTTATTGACGATGAAACACAGAAATTGCATCGGAATTAAATACATAAGGCACAATGCCGACTTAAGTACAAGAAAACTGACTCTTCTTACTGTCTATGTTTTGAACCTTTCCTGTGACACTAGTTATAGATTCCGATGCTTCACTTCAGGTTTACCGTACCCCTCCGACCTTCTTATTGATGATGTAACACAAAAATTGCATCGGAATTAAACAGAAAAGGCACAACGCCGACTTAAGTACAAGAAAACTGACTCTTCTTACTGTCTATGGTTTTAACCATTCCTGTGACACTAGTTATAGATTCCGATGATTCACTTCATGTATACTAAATCCCTTGGACCTTATTATTGACGATGGATCACAGAAATTGCATCGGAAATAAATACAAAAGGCACAATGCAGACTTAAGTACAAGAAAACTGACTCTTCTTACTCTCTACGTTTTGAACCATTCCTGTGACACTAGTTATAGATTCCGAAGCTTCACTTCATTTTTACTGTACCCCTTCGACATTCTTATTGATGATGAAACGCAGAATTTGCATCGGAATTAAACAGAAAAGGCACAACGCCGACTTAAGTACCAGAAAACTGACTCTTCTTACTGTCTATGGTTTTAACCTATCCTGTGACACTAGTTATATATTCCGATGCTTCACTTCAGGATTACTGTATCCCTCTGACCCTCTTATTGAAGATGAAACAGAGAAATTGCATCGGAATTAATTATAAAAGGCACAATGCCGACTTAAGTACAGAAAACTGACTCTTATTACTGTCTATATTTGAACCATTCCTGTGTCATTAGTTATAGACTCCGATGCTTCACTTCAGGTTTACTGTATCCCTTGGACCGTCTTATTGACGACGAAACACAGAAATTGCATCAGAATTAAATAGAAAAGCTCAATGCCGACTTAAGTACAAGAAAACTGATTCATCTTTCTGTCTATGTTTTAACCATTCCTGTGACACTAGTTATAGATTCCGATGCTTCACTTCAGGTTTACTGTACCCCTTGGACCTTCTTATTGGCGACGAAACACAGAAATTGCATGGGAAATAAATAGAAAAGCACAATGCCGACTTAAGTACAAGAAAACTGACTCTTCTTGCTGTCTATGTTTTGAACCACTCCTGTGACAATTATTACAGATTCCGATGCTTCACTTCAGGTTTACTGTATCCCTCTGACCGTCGTATTGCCCATGAAACACAGAAATTGCATCGGAATTAAATAGAAAAGCACAATGCCGACATAAGTACAAGAAAACTGACTCTTCTTACTGTCTATGTTTTGAACCACTTCTGTGACACTAGTAATAGATTCCGATGCTTCACATCAGGTTTACTCTATCACTCTGACCTTCCTATTGACGATAAAACACAGAAATTGCATCGGAATACAAACAAAAGGCACAATGCCGACTTAAGTACAAGAAGACTGACTCTTCTTACTGTCTATGTTTTGAACCATTCCTGTGACACGAGTTATTGATTCCGATGGCTCACTTCAGGATTACTGTATCCCTCTGACCCTCTTATTGACGATGAAACACAGAAATTGCATCGGAATTAAATACAAAAGGCACAAAGCCACCTCAAGTACAAGAAGACTGTCTCTTCTTACTGTCTATGTTTTGAACCATTCCTGTGACACTAGTTATAGATTCCGATGTTTCACTTCAGGTTTACTGTATCCCTATGACCTTCTTATTGACGATGAAATACAGAAATTGCATCGGAATTAAATACAAAAGGCACAATGCCGACTTCAGTACAAGAAAACTGACTCTTCTTACTGTCTATGCCTTGAACCATTCCCGTGAGACTAGTTATAGATTCCGATTCTTCACTTTAGGTTTACTGTATGCCTCCGACCTTCTTATTGACGACGAAACACAGAAATTGCATCGGAATTAAATAGAAAAGGCACAATGCCGACTTAAGCACACGGAAACTCACTCTTCTTACTGCTATGATTCGAACCATTCCTGTGACACTAGTTATGGATTCCGATGCTTCACTTCAGGTTTACTGTATCCCTCTGACCGTCTTATTGACGATGAAACACAGAAATTGCACCGGAATTAAATACAAAAGGCACAATGCTGACTCAAGTACAATACGACTGGCTCTTCTTACTGTCTATGATTTGAACCTTTTCTGTGAGACCGGTTTTAGATTCCGATGCTTCACTTCAGGTTTACTGTATCCCTCTGACCTTCTTATTGACGATGAAACACAAAAATTGCATCGGAATTAAATACAAAAGGCACAATCCCGACTCTAGTACAAGAAGACTGGCTCTTCTTACTGTCTATATTCTGTACCTTTCCCGCGAGACCGGTTTTAGATTCCGATGCTTCGCTTCTGGTATACTGCATCGCTCTGACTTTCTTAATGACGATGAAACGCAGAAATTGCATCGGAATACAAACAAATGGCACAATGCCGACTTAAGTACAAGAAGACTGACTCTTCTTACTGTCTATGCTTTGCACCATTCCTGTGACGCTAGTTATAGATTCCGATGGTTCACTTCAGGTTTACTGTATCCCTCTGACCTTCTTATTGACGATGAAACATAGGAATTGCATAGGAATTAAATACAAAAGGCACAATGCCGACTCTAGTACAAGAAGACTGGCTCTTCTTACTGTCTATGTTTTGAACCTTTCCTGTGAGACCAGTTTTAGATTCCGATGCTTCACTACATGATTACTGTATCCCTTGGACCTTCTTATTGACGACGAAACACTGAAATTGCATCGGAATTAAATAGAAAAGGCACAATGTCGACTTATGTTCAAGAAAACTGACTCTTCTTACTGTCTATGGTTCGAACCGTTCCTGTGACACTAGTTATAGATTCCGATGCTTCACTTCAGGTTTACTGTATCCCTCTCACCTTCGTATTGACGATGAAACACTCACATTGCATCGGAATTAAATACAAAAGACACAACGCCGACTTAACTTTAAGGAAAGTGACTCTTCTTACTGTCTATGCTTTGAACCATTCCTGTGACACTAGTTATAGATTCCGATGCTTCACTTCAGGTTAACTGTACCCCTCCGACCTTCATATTGCTGATGAAACACAGAATTTGCATCGCAATTAAGCAGAAAATTCATAATGCTGACTTAAGTACAAGAAAACTGACTCTTCTTACTGTCTATGGTTTTAACCATTCCTGTGACACTAGTTATAGATTCCGATGCTTCACTTCAGGTTTACTGCACCCCTCCGACATTCTTATTGATGATGAAACACAGAATTTGCATCGGAATTAAACAGAAAAGGCACAACGCCGACTTAAGTACCAGAAAACTGACTCTTCTTACTGTCTATGGTTTTAACCTGTCCTGTTATATATGCCGATGCTTCAATACAGGTTTACTGTATCCCTCTGACCCTCTTATTGACGATGAAACACAGAAATTGCATCGGAATTTATTAAAAAAGGCACAATGCCGACTTAAGTACAGAAAACTGACTCTTCTTACTGTCTATGATTTGAATCATTTCTGTGTCATTAGATATAGATTCCGATGCATCACTTCAGGTTTACTGTATCCCTTGGACCTTCTTATTGGCGACGAAACACAGAAATTGCATCGGAAATAAATAGAAAAGCACAATGCCGACTTAAGTACAAGAAAACTGACTCTTCTTACTGTCTATGTTTTGAACCACTCCTGTGCACTTATTATAGATTCCGATGCTTCACTTGAGGTTTACTGTATCCCTCTGACTGTCTTATTGCCCATGAAACATAGAAATTGCATTGGAATTAAATAGAAAAGCACAATGCCGACGTAAGTACAAGAAAACAGACTCTTCTTACTGTCTATGTTTTGAACCACTCCTGTAATGACACTAGTTATAGATTCCAATGCTTCACATCAGGTTTACTCTATCACTCTGACCTTCTTATTGACGATAAAATACAGAAATTGCATCGGAATACAAACAAAAGGCACAATGCCGACTTAAGTACAAGAAGACTGGCTCTTCTTACTGTCTATGATTTGAACGTTTCCTGTGAGACCGGTTTTAGATTCCGATGCTTCACTTCAGGTTTACTATATCCCTCTGACCGTCTTATTGACGATGAAACACAGAAATTGCATCGGAATTAAATACAAAATGCACCGTCACGACATAAGTACAGGAAGACTGGCTCTTCTTACTGTCTATATTTTGAACCTCTCCAGTGAGACCAGTTTTAGATTCCGATGCTTGAGTTCAGGTTTAATGTATCCGTTGGACCTTCGTATTGACGATGAAACACAGAAATTGCATCGGAATTAAATACAAAAGGCACATTGCCGACATAAGTACAAGAAAACTGACTCTTCTTACTGTCTATGTTTTGAACCATTCCTGTGACACTTGTTTTAGATTCCGATGCTTCACTTCAGGATTACTGTATCCCTCCGACGTTCTTATTGATGATGAAACACAGAAATTGCATCGGAATTAAATAGAAAAGGCACAATGCCGACTTATCTACAAGAAAACTGACTCTTCTTACTGTCTATGTTTTTAACCATTCCTGTGACACTAGTTATAGATTCCGATGCTTCACATCAGGTTTTACTATATCCCTCTGACCTACTTATTGACGATGAAACACAGAAATTGCATTGGATTTAATTACAAAAGGCACAATGCCGACTTAAGTAAAAGAAAACTGACTCTTCTTACTGTCTATGATTTGAACCGCTCCTGTGACATTAGTTATGGATTACGATGCTTCACGTCAGGTTTACTGTATCCCTCTGACCTTCTTTTTGACGATGAAACACAGAAATTGCATCGGAATTAAATACAAAAGGCACAATCCCGCCTCTAGTACAAGAAGACTGACTCTTCTTACTGTCTATGCTTTGAACCATTAATGTGACACTAGTTATAGATTTCGATGGTTCACTTCAGGTTTACGGTATGCCTCTGACCTTCTTATTGACGATGAAACACAGAAATTGCATAGGAATTAAATACAAATGGCACAATGCCGACTCTAGTACAAGAAGACTGGCTCTTCTTACTGTCTATGTTTTGAACCTTTCCTGTGAGACCAGTTTTAGATTCCGATGCTTCACTACAGGTTTACTGTATCCCTTGGACCTTCTTATTGACGACGAAACACTGAAATTGCATCGGAATTAAATAGAAAAGGCACAATGTCGACTTAAGTTCAAGAAAACTGACTCTTCTTACTGTCTATTTTTCGAACCATTCCTGTGACACTAGTTATAGATTCCGATGCTTCACTTCAGGTTTACTGTATCCCTCTCACCTTCTTATTGCCGATGAAACACAGAAATTGCATCGGAATTAAATACAAAAGACACAATGAAGACTTAACTCTAAGAAAACTGACTCTTCTTACTGTCTGTGCTTTGAACCATTCCTGTGACACTAGTTATAGATTCCGATGCTTCACTTCAGGTTTACTGAATCCCTTGGACCTTCTTATTGACGATGGAACACAGAAATTGCATCGGTATTAAATACAAAAGGCACAATGCGGACTTAAGTTCAGGAAAACTGACTCTTCTTACTGTCTATGTTTTGAACCATTCCTGTGACACTAGTTATAGACTCCGATGCTTCACTTCAGGTTAACTGTACCCCTCCGACCTTATTATTGATGATGAAACACAGAATTTGCATCGGAATTAAACAGAAAAGGCACAATGCTGACTTAAGTACAAGAAAACTGACTCTTCTTACTGTCTTTGGTTTTAACCTTTCCTGTGACACTAGTTATAGATTCCGATGCTTCACTTCAGATTTACTGTATCTGTCTGACCTTCTTATTGACGATGAAACACAGTAATTGCATCGGAATACAAACAAAAGGCACAATGCCGACTTAAGTACAAGTAAACTTACTCTTCTTACTGTCTATGGTTTTAACCATTCCTGTGACACTAGTTATAGATTCCGGTGCTTCACTTCAGGTTTTACTGTATCCCTCTGACCTTCTTATTGACGAAGAAGCACAGAAATTGCATCGGAATTAATTAAAAAAGGCACAATGCCGACTTAAGTACAAGAAAACTGACTCTTCTTACTGCCTATGTTTTGAACCATTCCCGTGACACTAGTAATAGATTCCGATGCTTCACTTCAGGTTTACTGTATCCCTCCGACCTTCTTATTGACGACGAAACACAGAAATTGCTTCGGAATTAAATAGAAAAGGCACAATGCCGACTTAAGCACACGGAAACTCACTCTTCTTAATGTCTATGTTTTGAACCATTCCTGTGACACCAGTTATGGATTCCGATGCTTCACTTCAGGTTTACTGTATCCCTCTGACCGTCTTATTGACGATGAAACACAGAAATTGCACCGGAATTAAATACAAAAGGCACAATGCCGACTCAAGTACATTAAGACTGGCTCCTCTTACTGTCTATGAATTGAACCTTTCCTGTGAGACCGGTTTTAGATTCCGATGCTTCACTTCAGGTCTACTGTACCACTCCGACCTTCTTATTGATGATGTAACACAGAAATTGCATCGGAATTAAACAGAAAAGGCACAATGCCTACTTAAGTACAAGAAAACTGACTCTTCTTACTGTCTATGGTTTTAACCATTCCTGTGACACTAGTTATAGATTCCGATGCTTCACTTCAGGTTTACTGTATCCCTCTGACAGTCTTATTGACCATGAAACACAGAAATTGCATCGGAATTAAATACAAAAGGCACAATGCCGACTTAAGTACACGAAAACTGACTCTTAATACTGTCTATGGTTTTAACCATTCCTGTGACACAAGTTATAGATTCCGATGCTTCACTTCAGGTTTACTGTACCCCTCTGACCTTCTTATTGACGATGAAACGCAGACATTGCATCGGAATTAAATACAAAAGGCACATTGCCGACTTAAGTACAAGAAAACTCACTCTTCTTACTTTCTATGATTTGAACTATTCCTGTGACATTAGTTATAGATTCCGATGCTTCAGTGCAGGTTTTCTGTATCCCTCTGACCTTCGTATTATCGAGGAAACACAGAAATTGCATCGGCATTAAATACAAAATGCACAATGCCGACTTAAGTATAAGAAAACTGATTCTTCTTACGGTCTATGTTTTTAACCAATCCTGTGACACTAGTTATAGATTCCAAAGCTTCACTGCTGGTTTACTGTATCCTTTGGACCTTAGTATTGACGACGAAACACAGAAATTGCATCGGAATTAAATAGAAAAGCACAATGCCGACTTAGGTACAAGAAAACTGATTCTTCTTACTGTCTATGTTTTTAACCAATCCTGTGACACTAGTTATAGATTCCAAAGCTTCACTGCTGGTTTACTGTATCCTTTGGACCTTAGTATTGACGACGAAACACAGAAATTGCATCGGAATTAAATAGAAAAGCACAATGCCGACTTAGGTACAAGAAAACTGACTCTTCTTTCTGTCTATGATTTGAACATTTCCAGTGGCACTAGTTATAGATTCCGATGCTTCACTTCAGGTTTACTGTATCCCTTCTTATTGACGATGAACACAGGAATTGCATCGGAATTATACAGAAAATGCACAATGCCGACTTAAGTACAAGAAGACTGGCTCTTCTTACTGTCTATGTTTTGAAGCTTTTGTGTGAGACCGGTTTTAGATTCCAATGCTTCACTTCAGGTTTACTATATCCCTTGGACCTTCTTATTGACGACGAAACACAGAAACTGCATCGGAATTAAATGGAAAAGGCACAATGCCGACTTAAGTACATGAAAACTGACTCTTCTTACTGTCTATGTTTTGAACCATTCCTGTGAGACTAGTTATAGATTCCGATGCATCACTTCAGGTTTACTGTATCCCTCTGACCTTCTTATTGACGATGAAACACAGATATTGCATCGGAATTAAATACAAAAGGCACAATGCCGACTTAAGTACAAGAAAACTGACTCTTCTTACTGTCTATGCTTTGATCCATTCCTGTGACACTAGTTATACATTCCGATGCTTCACTTCAGTTTTACTGTATCCCTCTGAGCTTCTTATTGGCGATCAAACACAGAAATTGCATCGGAATTAAATACAAAAGGCACAATGCACACTCAAGTACTAGAAGACTGGCTCTCCTTACTGTCTATGATTTGAACCTTTCCTGTGAGACCAGTTTTAGATTCCGATGCTTGACTTCAGGTTTACTGTATCCCTTGGACCTTCATATTGACGACGAAACACAGAAATTGCATAGGACACAAATTGAAAAGGCACAATGCCGACTCAAGGTCAAGAAAACTGATTTTTCTTAATGTCCATGTTTTGAACCATTCCTGTGACACTAGTTAAAGATTCCGATGCTTCACTTCAGGTTTACTGTATCCCTCTGACCTTCTTATTGACGATGAAACACAGAAATTGCATCGGAATTAAATTCAAAAGGCACAATGACGACTCAAGTACAAGAAGACTGGCTCTTCTAACTGTCTATGTTTTGAACCTTTCCTGTGAGTCCGGTTTTAGATTCCGATGCTTCTCTTCAGGTTCACTGTATCCCTTGGACCTTCTTATTGACGACGAAACACAGAAATTGCATCGGAATTATTTAGATAAGGCACAATGCTGACTTAAATACAAGAAAATTGACTCCTCTTACTGTCTATGTTTTGAACCATTGCTGTGACACTAGTTATAGATTCCGATGCTTCACTTCAGGTTTGCTGTATCACTCTGACCGTCTTATTGACGATGAAACACAGAAATTGCATCGGAATTAAATACAAATGGAACAATGCCGACTTAATTATAAGAAAACTGACTGTTCTTAGTGCCTATGGTTTGAACCACTCCTGTGGCACTAGTTATAGACTCCGATGCTTCACTTCAGGTTTACTGTATCCCTTCTTATTGACGATGGAACACAGAAATTGAATCGGAATTAAATACAAAAGGCACAATAACCACTCAAGTACAAGAAGACTGGCTCTTCTTACTGTCTATGTTTTGAACCATTCATGTGAGACCAGTTTTGGATTCCGATGCTTGACTTCAGGTTTACTGTATCCCTCTGACCTTCTTACTGACGATGAAACACAGATAATGCATTGGAATTAAATACAAAAGGCACAATGACGACTTAATTGTAATAAAACTGACTCTTCTTACTGTCTATGATTTGAACCATTTGTGTGACACTAGTTGTAGATGCCGATGCTTCACTTCAGGTTTACAGTAACCCTCTGACCTTCTTATTGACGATGAATCACAGAAATTGCATCGGAATTAAATACAAAAGGCACAATGACGACTCAAGTACAAGAAGACTGGCTCTTCTTACTGTCTATATTTTGAACCTTTCCTGTGAGTCCGCTTTTAGATTCCGATGCTTCACTTCAGGTTTACTGTATCCCTTGGTTCTTCTTATTGACGACGTAACACAGATATTGCATCGGAATCATATAGAAAAGGCACAATGCCGACTTAAATACAAGATAACTGACTCCTCTTACTGTCTATGTTTTGAACCATTGCTGTGACACTAGTTATAGATTCCGATGCTTCACTTCAGGTTTTCTGTATCACTCTGACCGTCTTATTGACGATGAAACACAGAAGTTGCATGGGAATTAAATACAAAAGGCACAATGCCGACTTAATTGTAATAAAACTGACTCTTCTTACTGTCTATGATTTGAACCATTTGTGTGACACTAGTTATAGATGCCGATGCTTCACTTCAGGTTTACAGTAACCCTCTGACCTTCGTATTGACGATGAAACAGAGAAATTGCATCGGAATTTGAATACAAAAGGCAAAATGCCGACTTAAGTACAAGAAGACTGACTCTTCTTAGTGTCTATGTTTTGAACCATTCCTGTGACACTAGTTATAGGTTCCGATGCTTCTCTTCAGGTTCACCGTATCCCTCTGACCTTCTTATTGTCGATGAAACATAGAGATTGCATCGGAATTGTATACAAAAGGCACAATGCCGACTTAAGTACAAGGAAACTGACTCTTCTTACTGTCTGTGTTTTGAACCATTCCTGTGACACTAGTTATAGGTTCCGATGCTTCACTTCACGTTTACTGTATCCCTCTGACCTTCTTATTGACGATGAAACACAGAAATTGCCTCGGAATTAAATACAAAAGGCACAATGCCGACTTAAGTACAAGAAAACTGACGCTTCTTACTGTTTGTGTTTTGAACCACTCCTGTGACACTAGTTATAGATTCCGATGCTTCACTTCAGATTTACTGTATCCCTCTGACCTTCTTATTGACGATGAAACACAGAAATTGCATCGGAATTAAATACAAAAGGCACAATGTCGACTCAAGTACAAGAGGACTGGCTCTTCTTACTGTCTATGTTTTGAACCTTTCCTGTGAGTCCGGTTTTAGATTCCGATGCTTCACTTCAGGTTTACTGTATCCCTTGGCCCTTCTTATTGACGACGAAACACAGAAATTGCATCGGATTTATATAGAAAAGGCACAATGCCGACTTAAATACAAGAAAACTAACTCTTCTTACTGTCTATGCTTTGATCCATTCCTGTGACACTAGTTATAGATTCCGATGCTTCACTTCAGGTTTAATGTATCCCTCCGACCCTCTAATTGATGATGAAACACAGAAATTGCCACGGAATTAAGTACAAAAGGCACAATGCCGACTTAAGTACAAGAAAACTGACGCTTCTTACTGTTTGTGTTTTGAACCACTCCTGTGACACTAGTTATAGGTTCCGATGCTTCACTTCAGGTTTACTGTATCCCTCTGACCTTCTTATTGACGATTAAACACAGAAATTGCATCCGAATTAAATAGAAAAACACAATGCCGACTTAAGTACAAGAAGACTTGCTCTTCTTACTGTCTATGTTTTGAACCTTGCCTGTAACACTATCTATGGATTCCGATGCTTCACTTCAGGTTTACTGTATCCCTCTGACCTTCTTATTGACGATGAAACACAGAAATTGCACGGGAATTAAATACAAAAGGCACCATGCCGACTTAAGTACAAGTAAACTGACTTTTCTTACTGCCTATGGTTTTAACCATTCCTGTGACACTAGTTATAGATGCCGATACTTCACTTCAGGTATACTGTATCCCTCTGATCTTCTTATAGACGATGAAACACAGAAATTGCATCGAAATTAAATATAAAAGGCACAATTCCGACTTAAGTACAAGAAAACTGACTCTTCTTACTGTCTATACTTTGAACCATTCCTGTGACACTTGTTATATATTCCGATGCTTCATCTCAGGTTTACTGTATCCCTCTGACCTTATTGACGATGAAACACAGAAATTGCATCGGAATTAAATACAAAAGGCACAATGCCGACTTAAGTACAAGAAAACTGACTCTTCTTACTGTCTATGTTTTGAACCTTTCTTGTGAGACCAGTTTTAGATTCCGATGCTTGACTTCAGGTTTACTGTATCCCTCTGACCTTCCTATTGACGATGAAACACAGAAATTGCATCGGAATTAAATACAAAAGGCACAGTGACGACTCAAGTACAAGAAGACTGGCTCTTCTTACTGTCTATATTTTGAACCTTTCCTGTGAGTCGGGTTTTAGATTGAGATGCTTCACATCAGGTTTACTGTATCCCTTGGCCCTTCTTATTGACGACGTAACACAGATATTGCATCGGAATTATATAGAAAAGGCACAATGCCGACTTAAATACAAAAAAACTGACTCCTCTTACTGTCTATGTTTTGAACCATTGCTGTGACACTAGTTATAGTTTCCGATGCTTCACTTCAGGTTTGCTGCATCACTCTGACCGTCTTATTGACGATGAAACACAGACATTGCATCGGAATTAAATACAAAAGGCACAATGCCGACTTCATTATAATAAAACTGACTCTTCTTACTGTCTATGCTTTGAACCATTCCTGTGGCACTAGTTATAGACTCCAATGCTTCACTTCAGGTTTACTGTATCCTTCTGACCCTCTTATTGACGATGAAACACCGAAATTGCATCGGAATTAAATACAAAAGGCACAATGCCGACTTAAGTACAAGTAAACTGACTTTTCTTACTGTCTATGATTTGAACCATTTGTGTGACACTAGTTATAGATTCCGATGCTTCACTTCAGGTTTACTGTAACCCTCTGACCTTCGTATTGACGATGAAACAGAGAAATTGCATCGGAATTGAATACAAAAGGCACAATGCCGACTTAAGTACAAGAATACTGACTCTTCTTAGTGTCTATGTTTTGAACCATTCCTGTGACACTAGCTATAGATTCCGATGCTTCACTTCAGGATCACTGTATCCCTCTGAACTTCTTATTGTCGATGAAACATAGAAATTCCATCGGCATTTTGTACAAAATGCACAATGGCGACTCAAGTACAAGAAAATTGATTCTTCTTATTGCCTATGTTTTGAACAATACCTGTGACACTAGTTATAGATTCCGATGCCTCACTTCAGGAATACTGTATCCCTCTGACCTTCTTATTGACGATGAAACACAGATATTGCATCGGAATTAAATACGAAAGGCACAATGCCGACTTAAGTAAATGAAAACTGACTCTTCTTACTGTCTATGTTTTGGACCATTCCTGTGACACTAGTTATAGATTCCGATGCTTCACTTCAGGTTTACTGTATCCCTCTGACCCTCTTATTGACGATGAAACACAGAAATTTAATCGGCATTAAATACAAAAGGCACAATGCCGACTTAAGTACAACAAATCTGACTCTTCTTACTGTCCATGCTTTGAACATCTCCTTTGACACTAGTTATAGATTCCGAAGCTTCACTTTAGGTTTACTGTATCCCTCTGACCTTCTTATTGACGATGAAACACAGAAATTGCATCGGAATTAAATACGAAAGGCACAATGCCGACTTAAGAAAAAAGAAAACTGACTCTTCTTACTGTCTATGTTTTGAACCATTCCTGTGACACTAGTTATAGATTCCGATGCTTCACTTCATGTTTACTGTATCCCTCTGACCTTCTTATTGACGATGAAACACAGAAATTTAATCGGCATTAAATACAAAAGGCACAATGCCGTCTTAAGTACAAGAAATCTGACTCTTCTTACTGTCTATGCTTTGAACATCTCCTTTGACGCTAGTTATAGATTCCGATGCTTCACTTCAGGTTTACTGTATCCCTCTGACCTTCTTATTGACGATGAAACACAGAAATTACATGGGAATTAAATACAAAAGGCATTATGCCCGTAAAGTTCATGTAAACTGACTTTTCTTACTGTCTATGGTTTTAACCATTCCTGTGACACTAGTTATAGATTCCGATGCTCCACTTCAGGTATACTGTATCCCTCTGACCTTCTTATTGACGATGACACACAGAAATTGCATCGGAATTAGATACAAAAGGCACATTGCCAACTTAAGTACAAGAAAACTGACTCTTCTTACTGTCTATGCTTTGAAACATTCCTGTGACACTAGTTATAGATGCCGATACTTCACTTCAGGTTTACTGTATCCCTCTGACCTTCTCATTGACGATGAAACACAGAAATTGCATCGGAATTGAATACAAAAGGCACAATGCCGACTTAGGTACAAGAATACTGACTCTTCTTAGTGTCTATGTTTTGAACCATTCCTGTGACACTAGCTATAGATTCCGATGCTTCACTTCAGGATCACTGTATCCCTCTGAACTTCTTATTGTCGATGAAACATAGAAATTCCATCGGCATTTTATACAAAATGCACAATGGCGACTCAAGTACAAGAAAATTGATTCTTCTTATTGCCTATGTTTTGAACAATACCTGTGACACTAGTTATAGATTCCGATGCCTCACTTCAGGAATACTGTATCCCTCTGACCTTCTTATTGACGATGAAACACAGATATTGCATCGGAATTAAATACGAAAGGCACAATGCCGACTTAAGTAAATGAAAACTGACTCTTCTTACTATCTATGTTTTGGACCATTCCTGTGACACTAGTTATAGATTCCGATGCTTCACTTCAGGTTTACTGTATCCCTCTGACCCTCTTATTGACGATGAAACACAGAAATTTAATCGGCATTAAATACAAAAGGCACAATGCCGACTTAAGTACAACAAATCTGACTCTTCTTACTGTCCATGCTTTGAACATCTCCTTTGACACTAGTTATAGATTCCGAAGCTTCACTTTAGGTTTACTGTATCCCTCTGACCTTCTTATTGACGATGAAACACAGAAATTGCATCGGAATTAAATACGAAAGGCACAATGCCGACTTAAGAAAAAAGAAAACTGACTCTTCTTACTGTCTATGTTTTGAACCATTCCTGTGACACTAGTTATAGATTCCGATGCTTCACTTCATGTTTACTGTATCCCTCTGACCTTCTTATTGACGATGAAACACAGAAATTTAATCGGCATTAAATACAAAAGGCATTATGCCCGTTTAAGTTCAAGTAAACTGACTTTTCTTACTGTCTATGGTTTTAACCATTCCTGTGACACTAGTTATAGATTCCGATGCTCCACTTCAGGTATACTGTATCCCTCTGACCTTCTTATTGACGATGACACACAGAAATTGCATCGGAATTAGATACAAAAGGCACAATGCCAACTTAAGTACAAGAAAACTGACTCTTCTTACTGTCTATGCTTTGAAACATTCCTGTGACACTAGTTATAGATGCCGATACTTCACTTCAGGTTTACTGTATCCCTCTGACCTTCTCATTGACGATGAAACACAGAAATTGCATCGAAATTAAATATAAAAGGCACAATGCCGACCTAAGTACAATAAAACTGACTCTTCTTACTGTCTATACTTTGAACCATTCCTGTGACACTTGTCATAGTTTCCGATGCTTCATCTCAGGTTTACTGTATCCCTCTGACCTTATTGACGATGAAACACAGAAATTGCATCGGAATTAAATACAAAAGGCACAATGCCGACTTAAGTACAAGGAAACTGACTCTTCTTACTGTCTGTGTTTTGAACCATTCCTGTCACACTAGTTATAGATTCCGATGCTTCACTTCAGGTTTACTGTATCCCTCTGACCTTCTTATTGACGATGAAACGCAGAAATTGCCTCGGAATTAAATACAAAAGGCACAATGAAGACTTAAGTACGAGAAAACCGACGCTTCTTACTGTTTGTGTTTTGAACCACTCCTGTGACACTAGTTGTAGATTCCGATGCTTCACTTCAGGTTTACTGTATCCCTCTGACCTTCTTATTGACGATGAAACACAGAAATTACATGGGAACTAAATACAAATGGCACTATGCCGACTTCATTATAATAAAACTGACTTATCTTATTGTCTATGCTTTGAACCATTCCTGTGGCACTAGTTATCGACTCCGATGCTTCACTTCAGGTTTACTGTATCCTTCTGACCTTCTTATTGACGATGAAACACCGAAATTGCTTCGGAATTAAATACAAAAGGCACAATGCCGACTTAAGTACAAGTAAACTGACTCTTCTTACTGTCTATGATTTGAACCATTTGTGTGACACTAGTTATAGATTCCGATTCTTCACTTCAGGTTTACTGTAACCCTCTGACCTTCGTATTGACGATGAAACAGAGAAATTGCATCGGAATTGAATACAAAAGGCACAATGCCGACTTAAGTACAAGAAGACTGACTCTTCTTACTGTCTATGTTTTGAACCTTTCCTGTGAGACCGGTTCTAGATACCAATGCTTCACTTCAGGTTTACTATATCCCTTGGACCTTCTTATTGACGACGAAACACAGAAATTTAATCGGCATTGAATACAAAAGGCACAATGCCGACTTAAGTAAAAGAAAACTGACTCTTCTTACTGTCTATGTTTTGAACCATTCCTGTGACACTAGTTATAGATTCCGATGCTTCACTTCACGTTTACTGTATCCCTCTGACCTTCTTATTGACGATGAAACACAGAAATTTATTCGGCATTAAATACAAAAGGCACAATGATGACTTAAGTACAAGAAATCTGACACTTCTTACTGTCTCTGTTTTGAACATCTCCTTTGACACTAGTTATAGATTCCGATGCTTCACTACAGATTTAATGTATCCCTCTGACCTTCTTATTGACGATGAAACACAGAAATTTCATGGGAATTAAATACAAAAGGCACTATGCCGACTTAAGTACAAGTAAACTGACTTTTCTTACTGTCTATGGTTTTAGCCATTCCTGTGACACTAGTTACAGATTCCGGTGCTCCACTTCAAGTATACTGTATCCCTATGACCTTGTTATTGACGATGACACACAGAAATTGTATCGCAATTAAATACAAAAGGCATAATACCGACTTAAGTACAAGAAAACTGGCTCTTCCTACTCTCTATGCTTTTAACCATTCCTGTGACACTAGTTATAGGTTCCGATGGTTCACTTCATTTTTACTGTATCCCTCTGACCTTCTTATTGACGATGAAACACAGAAATTGCATCGGAATTGAATACAAAAGGCACAATGCCAACTTAAGTACAAGAAAACTGACTCTTCTTACAGTCTATGTTTTGAAACATTCCTGTGACACTAGTTATAGATGCCGATACTTCCCTTCAGGTATACTGTATCCCTCTGACCTTCTTATTGACGATGACACACAGAAATTGCATCGAAATTAAATATAAAAGGCACAATGCCGACTTAAGTACAAGAAAACTGACTCTTCTTACTGTCTATACTTTGAACCATTCCTGTGACACTTGTTATAGATTCCGATGCTTCATCTCAGGTTTACTGTATCCCTCTGACCTTATTGACGATGAAACACAGAAATTGCATCCTAATTAAATACAAAAGGCACAATGCCGACTTAAGTACAAGGAAACTGACTCTTCTTACTGTCTATGTTTTGAACCTTTCTTGTGAGACCAGTTTTAGATTCCGATGCTTGACTTCAGGTTTACTGTATCCTTTGGACCTTCATATTGACGACGAATCACAGAAATTGCATCGGAATTAAATGGAAAAGGCACAATGCCGACTAAAGTTCAAGAAAACTGATTCTTCTTAATGTAAATGTTTTGAACCATTCCTGTGACACTAGTTATAGATTCCGATGCTTCACTTCAGGTTTACTGTATCCCTCTGACCTTCTTATTGACGATGAAACACAGAAATTGCATCGGAATTAAATACAAAAGGCACAATGACGACTCAAGTACAAGAAGACTGGCCCTTCTTACTGTCTATATTTTGAACCTTTCCTGTGAGTCCGGTTTTAGATTCAGATGCTTCACTTCAGGTTTATTGTATCCCTTGGCCCTTCTTATTGACGACGTAACACAGATATTGCATCGGAATTATATAGAAAAGGCACAATGCCGACTTAAATACAAAAAAACTGACTCATCTTACTGTCCATGTTTTGAACATCTCCTTTGACACTAGTTATAGATTCCGATGCCTCACTTTAGGTTTACTGTATCCCTCTGACCTTCTTATTGACGATGAAACACAGAAACTGCATCGGAATTAAACACGAAAGGCACAATGCCGACTTAAGTAAAAGAAAACTGACTCTTCTTACTGTCTATGTTTTGAACCATTCCTGTGACACTAGTTATAGATTCCGATGCTTCACTTCAGGTTTACTGTATCCCTCTGACCTTCTTATTGACGATGAAACACAGAAATTTAATCGGCATTAAATACAAAAGGCACAATGCCGTCTTAAGTACAAGAAATCTGACTCTTCTTACTGTCTATGTTTTGAACATCTCCTTTGACACTAGTTATAGATTCCGATGCTTCACTTCAGGTTTACTGTATCCCTCTGACCTTCTTATTGACGATGAAACACAGAAATTACATGGAAATTAAATACAAAAGGCACTATGCCGAGTTAAGTTCAAGTAAACTGACTTTTCTTACTGTCTATGGTTTTAACCATTCCTGTGACACTAGTTATAGATTCCGATGCTCCACTTCAGGTTCACCGTATCCCTCTGACCTTCTTATTGTCGATGAAACATAGAGATTGCATCGGAATTTTATACAAAAGGCACAATGCCGACTTACGTACAAGAAAATTGATTCTTCTTATTGTCTATGTTTTGAACCATTCCTGTGACACTAGTTATAGATTCCGATGCCTCACTTCAGGAATATCGTATTCCTTTGACCTTCTTATTGACGATGAAACACAGAAAATGCATCGGAATTAAATACGAAAGGCACAATGCCGACTTCAGTAAAAGAAAACTGACTCTTCTTACTGTCTATGTTTAGAAACCATTCCTGTGACACTAGTTATAGATTCCGATGCTTCACTTCAGGTTTACTGTATCCCTCTGACCTTCTTATTGACGATGAAACACAGAAATTCAATCGCATTAAATACAAGAGGCACAATGCCAACTTAAGTACAAGAATCTGACTCTTCTTACTGTCCATGTTTTGAACATCTCCTTTGACACTAGTTATAGATTCCGATGCTTCACTTCAGGTTTACTGTATCCCTCTGACCTTCTCATTGACGATGAAACACAGAAATTGCATCGGAATTAAATACGAAAGGCACAACGCCGACTAAAGTAAAAGAAAACTGACTCTTCTTACTGTCTATGTTTTGAACCATTCCTGTGACACTAGTTATAGATTCCGATGCTTCACTTCAGGTTTACTGTATCCCTCTGACCTTCTTATTGACGATGAAACACAGAAATTGCATGGGGAATTAAATACAAAAGGCACTATGCCGACTTAAGTACAAGGTAAAACTGACTTTTCTTACTGTCTATGGTTTTAACCATTCCTGTGACACTAGTTATAGATGCCGATACTTCACTTCAGGGTATACTGTATCCCTCTGACCTTCTTATTCACGATGAAACACAGAAATTGCATGGAAATAAAATATAAATGGCACAATTCCGACCTAAGTACAAGAGAACTGACTCTTCTTACTGTCTATACTTTGAGCCCATTCCTGTGATACTTGTTATAGATTCCGATGCTTCATCTCAGGTTTACTGTATCCCTCTGACCTTATTGACGATGAAACACAGAAATTGCATCGGAATTAGATACAAAAGGCACAATGCCGACTTAAGTACAAGGAAACTGACTCTTCTTACTGTCTGTGTTTTGAACCATTCCTGTGACACTAGTTGTAGGTTCCGATGCTTCACTTCACGTTTACTGTATCCCTCTGACCTTCTTATTGACGATGAAACACAGAAATTGCCTCTGGAATTAAATACAAAAGGCACAATACCGTCTTAAGTACAAGAAAACTGACGCTTCTTACTGTTTGTGTTTTTGAACCACTCCTGTGACACTAGTTGTAGATTTCGATGCTTCACTTCAGGTTTTACTGCATCCATCTGACCTTCTTATTGACGATGAAACACAGAAATTGCATCGCAATACAAACAATAGGCACAATGCCGACTTAAGTACAAGAAGACTGCCTCTTCTTACTGTCTATGTTTTGAACTATTCCTGTGACACTAGTTATAGATTCCGAAGCTTCACTTCAGATTTACTGTATCCCTCTGACCTTCTTATTGACGATGAAACACAGAAACTGCATCGGAATTAAATACAAAAGGCACAATGTCGACTCAAGTACAAGAAGACTGGCTCTTCTTACTGTCTATGTTTTGAACCTTTCCTGTGAGTCCGGTTTTAGATTCGATGCTTCACTTCAGGTTTACTGTATCCCTTGGCCCTTCTTATTGACGACGAAACACAGAAATTGCATCGGATTTATATAGAAAAGGCACAATGCCGACTTAAATACAAGAAAACTGACTCTTCTTACTGTCTATGCTTTGATCCATTCCTGTGACACTAGTTATAGATTCCGATGCTTCACTTCAGGTTTACTGTATCCCTCCGACCCTCTAATTGATGATGAAACACAGAAATTGCCTCGGAATTAAGTACAAAAGGCACAATGCCGACTTAAGTACAAAAAAAACTGACGCTTCTTACTGTTTGTGTTTTGAACCACACCTGTGACACTAGTTATAGGTTCCGATGCTACACTTCAGGTTTACTGTATCCCTCTGTCCTTCTTATTGACGATTAAACACAGAAATTGCATCCGAATTAAATAGAAAAGCACAATGCCGACTTAAGAAGACTTGCTCTTCTTACTGTCTATGTTTTGAACCTTGCCTGTAACACTAGTTATAGATTCCGATGCTTCACTTCAGGTTTACTGTATCCCTCTGACCTTCTTATTGACGATGAAACACAGAAATTGCATGGGAATTAAATACAAAAGGCACTATGCCGACTTAAGTACAAGTAAACTGACTTTTCTTACTGCCTATGGTTTTAACCATTCCTGTGACACTAGTTATTGATGCCGATACTTCACTTCAGGTATACTGTATCCCTCTGACCTTCTTATTTACGATGACACACAGAAATTGCATCGGAATTAAATACAAAAGGCACAATGCCAACTTAAGTTGAAGAAAACTGACTCTTCTTACTGTCTATGTTTTGAAACATTCCTGTGACTCTAGTTATAGATGCCGATACTTCACTTCAGGTTTACTGTATCCCTCTGACCTTCTTATTGACGATGAAACACAGAAATTGCATCGAAATTAAATATAAAAGGCACAATGCCGACTTAAGTACAAGAAAACTGACTCTTCTTACTGTCTATACTTTGAACCATTCCTGTGACACTTGTCATAGTTTCCGATGCTTCATCTCAGGTTTACTGTATCCCTCTGACCTTATTGACGATGAAACACAGAAATTGCATCGGAATTGAATACAAAAGGCACAATGCCGACTTAAGTACAAGGAAACTGACTCTTCTTACTGTCTGTGTTTTGAACCATTCCTGTGACACTAGTTATAGATTCCAATGCTTCACTTCAGGTTTACTGTATCCCTCTGACCTTCTTATTGACGATGAAACACAGAAATTACATCGGAATACAAGCAAAAGGCAAAATGCCGACTTAAGCATAAGAAAACTGACTCTTCTTACTGTCTATGCTTTGACCCATTCCTGTGACACTAGTTAAAGGTTCCGATGCTTCACTTCAGGTTTACTGTATCCCTCTGACCTTCTCATTGACGATGAAACACAGAAATTGCACCGGAATTAAATTCAAAAGGCACAATGCACACTCAAGTACTAGAAGACTGGCTCTTCCTACTGTCTATGATTTGAACCTTTCCTGTGAGACCAGTTTTAGATTCCGATGCTTCACTTCAGGTTTACTGTATCCCTTGGTTCTTCTTATTGACGACGTAACACAGATATTGCATCGGAATCATATAGAAAAGGCACAATGCCGACTTACATACAAGAAAACTGACTCCTCTTACTGTCTATGTTTTGAACCATTGCTGTGACACTAGTTATAGATTCCGATGCTTCACTTCAGGTTTTCTGTATCACTCTGACCGTCTTATTGACGATGAAACACAGAAATTGCATCGGAATTAAATACAAAATTCACAATGCCGACTTAGTTATAATAAAACTGACTCTTCTTACTGTCTATGATTTGAACCATTTGTGTGACACTAGTTATAGATTCCGATGCTTCACTTCAGGTTTACAGTAACCCTCTGACCTTCGTATTGACGATGAAAAAGAGAAATTGCATCGGAATTTGAATAGAAAAGGCACAATGCCGACTTAAGTACAAGAAGACTGACTCTTCTTACTGTCTATGTTTTGAACCATTCCTGTGACACTAGTTATAGATTCCGATGCTTCTCTTCAGGTTCACCGTATCCCTCTGACCTTCTTATTGTCGATGAAACATAGAGATTGCATCGGAATTGTATACAAAAGGCACAATGCCGACTTAAGTACAAGAAAATTGATTCTTCTTATTGTCTATGTTTTGAACCTTTCCTGTGACACTAGTTATAGATTCCGATGCCTCACTTCAGGAATATCGTATTCCTTTGACCTTCTTATTGACGATGAAACACAGAAAATGCATCGGAATTAAATACGAAAGGCACAATGCCGACTTCAGTAAAAGAAAACTGACTCTTCTTACTGTCTATGTTTAGAAACCATTCCTGTGACACTAGTTATAGATTCCGATGCTTCACTTCAGTTTTACTGTATCCCTCTGACCTTCTTATTGACGATGAAACACAGAAATTCAATCGGCATTAAATACAAAAGGCACAATGCCAACTTAAGTACAAGAAATCTGACTCTTCTTACTGTCCATGTTTTGAACATCTCCTTTGACACTAGTTATAGATTCCGATGCTTCACTTCAGGTTTACTGTATCCCTCTGACCTTCTCATTGACGATGAAACACAGAAATTGCATCGGAATTAAATACGAAAGGCACAATGCCGACTAAAGTAAAAGAAAACTGACTCTTCTTACTGTCCATGTTTTGAACCATTCCTGTGACACTAGTTATAGATTCCGATGCTTCACTTCAGGTTTACTGTATCCCTCTGACCTTCTTATTGACGATGAAACACAGAAATTGCATGGGAATTAAATACAAAAGGCACTATGCCGACTTAAGTACAAGTAAACTGACTTTTCTTACTGTCTATGGTTTTAACCATTCCTGTGACACTAGTTATAGATGCCGATACTTCACTTCAGGTATACTGTATCCCTCTGACCTTCTTATTCACGATGAAACACAGAAATTGCATGGAAATAAAATATAAATGGCACAATTCCGACCTAAGTACAAGAGAACTGACTCTTCTTACTGTCTATACTTTGAGCCATTCCTGTGATACTTGTTATAGATTCCGATGCTTCATCTCAGGTTTACTGTATCCCTCTGACCTTATTGACGATGAAACACAGAAATTGCATCGGAATTAGATACAAAAGGCACAATGCCGACTTAAGTACAAGGAAACTGACTCTTCTTACTGTCTGTGTTTTGAACCATTCCTGTGACACTAGTTGTAGGTTCCGATGCTTCACTTCACGTTTACTGTATCCCTCTGACCTTCTTATTGACGATGAAACACAGAAATTGCCTCTGAATTAAATACAAAAGGCACAATACCGTCTTAAGTACAAGAAAACTGACGCTTCTTACTATTTGTGTTTTGAACCACTCCTGTGACACTAGTTGTAGATTTCGATGCTTCACTTCAGGTTTACTGTATCCATCTGACCTTCTTATTGACGATGAAACACAGAAATTGCATCGCAATACAAACAATAGGCACAATGCCGACTTAAGTACAAGAAGACTGCCTCTTCTTACTGTCTATGTTTTGAACTATTCCTGTGACACTAGTTATAGATTCCGAAGCTTCACTTCAGATTTACTGTATCCCTCTGACCTTCTTATTGACGATGAAACACAGAAACTGCATCGGAATTAAATACAAAAGGCACAATGTCGACTCAAGTACAAGAAGACTGGCTCTTCTTACTGTCTATGCTTTGATCCATTCCTGTGACACTAGTTATAGATTCCGATGCTTCACTTCAGGTTTACTGTATCCCTCCGACCCTCTAATTGATGATGAAACACAGAAATTGCCTCGGAATTAAGTACAAAAGGCACAATGCCGACTTAAGTACAAAAAAACTGACGCTTCTTACTGTTTGTGTTTTGAACCACACCTGTGACACTAGTTATAGGTTCCGATGCTACACTTCAGGTTTACTGTATCCCTCTGACCTTCTTATTGACGATTAAACACAGAAATTGCATCCGAATTCAATAGAAAAGCACAATGCCGACTTAAGTACAAGAAGACTTGCTCTTCTTACTGTCTATGCTTTGAACCTTGCCTGTAACACTAGTTATAGATTCCGATGCTTCACTTCAGGTTTACTGCATCCCTCTGACCTTATTGACGATGAAACACAGAAATTGCATCGGAATTAAATACAAAAGGCACAATGCCGACTTAAGTACAAGGAAACTGACTCTTCTTACTGTCTATGTTTTGAACCTTTCTTGTGAGACCAGTTTTAGATTCCGATGCTTGACTTCAGGTTTACTGTATCCCTTGGACCTTCATATTGACGACGAATCACAGAAATTCCATCGGAATTAAATACAAAAGGCACAATGACGACTCAAGTACAAGAAGACTGGCTCTTCTTACTGTCTATATTTTGAACCTTTCCTGTGAGTCCGGTTTTAGATTCAGATGCTTCACATCAGGTTTACTGTATCCCTTGGCCCTTCTTATTGACGACGTAACACAGATATTGCATCGGAATTATATAGAAAAGGCACAATGCCGACTTAAATACAAAAAAACTGACTCCTCTTACTGTCTATGTTTTGAACCATTGCTGTGACACTAGTTATAGATTCCGATGCTTCACTTCAGGTTTGCTGTATCACTCTGACCGTCTTATTGACGATGAAACACAGACATTGCATCGGAATTAAATACAAAAGGCACAATGCCACTTCATTTTAATAAAACTGACTCTTCTTACTGTCTATGTTTTGAACCATTCCTGTGGCACTTGTTATAGTCTCCGATGCTTCACTTCAGGTTTACTGTATCCTTCTGACCTTCTTATTGACGATGAAACACCGAAATTGCATCGGAATTAAATACAAAAGGCACAATGCCGACTTAAGTACAAGTAAACTGACTTTTCTTACTGTCTATGATTTGAACCATTTGTGTGACACTAGTTATAGATTCCGATGCTTCACTTCAGGTTTACTGTAACCCTCTGACCTTCGTATTGACGATGAAACAGAGAAATTGCATCGGAATTGAACACAAAAGGCACAATGCCGACTTAAGTACAAGAATACTGACTCTTCTTAGTGTCTATGTTTTGAACCATTCCTGTGACACTAGTTATAGATTCCGATGCTTCACTTCAGGTTCACTGTATCCCTCTGAACTTCTTATTGTCGATGAAACATAGAAATTCCATCGGCATTTTATACAAAAGGCACAATGCCGACTCAAGTACAAGAAAATTGATTCTTCTTATTGCCTATGTTTTGAACAATTCCTGTGACACTGGTTATAGATTCCGATGCCTCACTTCAGGAATACTGTATCCCTCTGACCTACTTATTGACGATGAAACACAGAAATTGCATCGGAATTAAATACGAAAGGCACAATGCCGACTTAAGTAAATGAAAACTGACTCTTCTTACTGTCTATGTTTTGGACCATTCCTGTGACACTAGTTATAGATTTCGATGCTTCACTTCAGGTTTACTGTATCCCTCTGACCCTCTTATTGACGATGAAACACAGAAATTTAATCGGCATTAAATACAAAAGGCACAATGCCGACTTAAGTACAACAAATCTGACTCTTCTACCTGTCCATGTTTTGAACATCTCCTTTGACACTAGTTATAGATTCCGATGCTTCACTTTAGGTTTACTGTATCCCTCTGACCTTCTTATTGACGATGAAACACAGAAATTGCATCGGAATTAAATACGAAAGGCACAATGCCGACTTAAGTAAAAGAAAACTGACTCTTCTTACTGTCTATGTTTTGAACCATTCCTGTGACACTAGTTATAGATTCCGATACTTCACTTCAGGTTTACTGTATCCCTCTGACCTTCTTATTGACGATGAAACACAGAAATTGCATCGGAATTAAATACAAAAGGCACAATGCCAACTTAAGTACAAGAAAACTGACTCTTCTTACTGTCTATGTTTTGAAACATTCCTGTGACACTAGTTATAGATGCCGATACTTCACTTCAGGTTTACTGTATCCCTCTGACCTTCTTATTGACGATGAAACACAGAAATTGCATCGAAATTAAATATAAAAGGCACAATGCCGACTTAAGTACAAGAAAACTGACTCTTCTACCTGTCCATGTTTTGAACATCTCCTTTGACACTAGTTATAGATTCCTATGCTTCACTTTAGGTTTACTGTATCCCTCTGACCTTCTTATTGACGATGAAACACAGAAATTGCATCGGAATTAAATACGAAAGGCACAATGCCGACTTAAGTAAAAGAAAACTGACTCTTCTTACTGTCTATGTTTTGAACCATTCCTGTGACACTAGTTATAGATTCCGATGCTTCACTTCAGGTTTACTGTATCCCTCCGACCCTCTAATTGATGATGAAACACAGAAATTGCCTCGGAATTAAGTACAAAAGGCACAATGCCGACTTAAGTACAAAAAAACTGACGCTTCTTACTGTTTGTGTTTTGAACCACACCTGTGACACTAGTTATAGGTTCCGATGCTACACTTCAGGTTTACTGTATCCCTCTGACCTTCTTATTGACGATTAAACACAGAAATTGCATCCGAATTAAATAGAAAAGCACAATGCCGACTTAAGTACAAGAAGACTTGCTCTTCTTACTGTCTATGTTTTGAACCTTGCCTGTAACACTAGTTACAGATTCCGATGCTTCACTTCAGGTTTACTGTATCCCTCTGACCTTCTTATTGACGATGAAACACAGAAATTGCATGGGAATTAAATACAAAAGGCACTATGCCGACTTAAGTACAAGTAAACTGACTTTTCTTACTGCCTATGGTTTTAACCATTCCTGTGACACTAGTTATTGATGCCGATACTTCACTTCAGGTATACTTTTTCCCTCTGACCTTCTTATAGACGATGAAACACAGAAATTGCATCGAAATTAAATATAAAAGCCACAATTCCGACTTAAGTACAAGAAAACTGACTCTTCTTACTGTCTATACTTTGAACCATTCCTGTGGCACTAGTTATAGTCTCCGATGCTTCACTTCAGGTTTACTGTATCCTTCTGACCTTCTTATTGACGATGAAACACCGAAATTGCATCGGAATTAAATACAAAAGGCACAATGCCGACTTAAGTACAAGTAAACTGACTTTTCTTACTGTCTATGATTTGAACCATTTGTGTGACACTAGTTATAGATTCCGATGCTTCACTTCAGGTTTACTGTAACCCTCTGACCTTCGTATTGACGATGAAACAGAGAAATTGCATCGGAATTGAATACAAAAGGCACAATGCCGATTTAAGTGCAAGAATACTGACTCTTCTTAGTGTCTATGTTTTGAACCTTTCTTGTGAGACCAGTTTTAGATTCCGATGCTTGACTTCAGGTTTACTGTATCCCTTGGACCTTCATATTGACGACGAATCACAGAAATTGCATCGGAATTAAATAGAAAAGGCACAATGCCGACTTAAGTTCAAGAAAACTGATTCTTCTTAATGTCCATGTTTTGAACCATTCCTGTGACACTAGTTATAGATTCCGATGCTTCACTTCAGGTTTACTGTATCCCTCCGACCCTCTAATTGATGATGAAACACAGAAATTGTCTCGGAATTAAGTACAAAAGGCACAATGCCGACTTAAGTACAAAAAAACTGACGCTTCTTACTGTTTGTGTTTTGAACCTTGCCTGTAACACTAGTTATAGATTCCGATGCTTCACTTCAGGTTTACTGCATCCCTCTGACCTTATTGACGATGAAACACAGAAATTGCATCGGAATTAAATACAAAAGGCACAATGCCGACTTAAGTACAAGGAAACTGACTCTTCTTACTGTCTATGTTTTGAACCTTTCTTGTGAGACCAGTTTTAGATTCCGATGCTTGACTTCAGGTTTACTGTATCCCTTGGACCTTCATATTGACGACGAATCACAGAAATTGCATCGGAATTAAATAGAAAAGGCACAATGCCGACTTAAGTTCAAGAAAACTGATTCTTCTTAATGTCCATGTTTTGAACCATTCCTGTGACACTAGTTATAGATTCCGATGCTTCACTTCAGGTTTACTGTATCCCTCTGACCTTCTTATTGACGATGAAACACAGAAATGGCATCGGAATTAAATACAAAAGGCACAATGACGACTCAAGTACAAGAAGACTGGCTCTTCTTACTGTCTATATTTTGAACCTTTCCTGTGAGTCCGGTTTTAGATTCAGATGCTTCACATCAGGTTTACTGTATCCCTTGGCCCTTCTTATTGACGACGTAACACAGATATTGCATCGGAATTATATAGAAAAGGCACAATGCCGACTTAAATACAAAAAAACTGACTCCTCTTACTGTCTATGTTTTGAACCATTGCTGTGACACTAGTTATAGATTCCGATGCTTCACTTCAGGTTTGCTGTATCACTCTGACCGTCTTATTGACGATGAAACACAGACATTGCATCCGAATTCAATAGAAAAGCACAATGCCGACTTAAGTACAAGAAGACTTGCTCTTCTTAATGTCTATGTTTTGAACCTTGCCTGTAACACTAGTTATAGATTCCGATGCTTCACTTCAGGTTTACTGCATCCCTCTGACCTTATTGACGATGAAACACAGAAATTGCATCGGAATTAAATACAAAAGGCACAATGCCGACTTAAGTGCAAGAAAACTGACTATTCTTACTGTCTATACTTCGAACCATTCCTGTGACACTTGTCATAGTTTCCGATGCTTCATCTCAGGTTTACTGTATCCCTCTGACCTTATTGACGATGAAACACAGAAATTGCACCGGAATTAAATACAAAAGGCACAATGCCAACTTAAGTACAAGAAAACTGACTCTTCTTACTGTCTATGTTTTGAAACATTCCTGTGACACTAGTTATAGATGCCGATACTTCACTTCATGTTTACTGTATCCCTCTGACCTCCTTATTGACGATGAAACACAGAAATTGCATCGGAATACAAGCAAAAGGCAAAATGCCGACTTAAGTACAAGAAGACTGACTCTTCTTACTGTCTATGATTTGAACTATTCCTGTGACACTAGTTATAGATTCCGAAGTTTCACTTCAGGTTTACTGTATCCCTCTTACCTTCTTATTGACGATGAAACACCGAAATTGCATCGGAATTAAATGCAAAAGGCACAATGCCGACTCAGGTACAAGAAGACTGGCTCTTCTTACTGTCTATGTTTTAACCTTTCCTGTGAGACAGGTTTTAGATTCCGATGCTTCACTTCAGGTTTACTGTATCCCTCTGACCTTCTCATTGACGATGAAACACAGAAATTGCATCGGAATTAAATAAGAAAGGCACAATGCCGACTTAAGTAAAAGAAAACTGACTCTTCTTACTGTCTATGTTTTGAACCATTCCTGTGACACTAGTTATAGATTCCGATGCTTCACTTCACGTTTACTGTATCCCTCTGACCTTCATATTGACGATGAAACACAGAAATTTAATCGGCATTAAATACAAAAGGCACAATGCCGACTTAAGTACAAGAAATCTGACTCTTCTTACTGTCTCTGTTTTGAACACCTCCTTTGACACTAGTTATAGATTCCGATGCTTCACTACAGATTTAATGTATCCCTCTGACCTTCTTATTGACGATGAAACACAGAAATTGCATGGGAATTAAATACAAAAGGCACTATGCCGACTTAAGTACAAGTAAACTGACTTTTCTTACTGTCTATGGTTTTAACCATTCCTGTGACACTAGTTATAGATTCCGATGCTTCACTTCACGTTTACTGTATCCCTCTGACCTTCTTATTGACGATGAAACACAGAAATTTAATCGGCATTAAATACAAGAGGCACAATGCCGACTTAAGTTCAAGAAAACTGATTCTTCTTAATGTCCATGTTTTGAACCATTCCTGTGACACTAGTTGTAGATTCCGATGCTTCACTTCAGGTTTACTGTATCCCTCTGACCTTCTTATTGACGATGAAACACAGAAATTGCATCGGAATTAAATACAAAAGGCACAATGACGACTCAAGTACAAGAAGACTGGCTCTTCTTACTGTCTATATTTTGAACCTTTCCTGTGAGTCCGGTTTTAGATTCAGATGCTTCACATCAGTGTTACTGTATCCCTTGGCCCTTCTTATTGACGACGTAACACAGATATTGCATCGGAATTAAATAAGAAAGGCACAATGCCGACTTAAGTACAAGTAAACTGACTTTTCTTACTGTCTGTGATTTGAACCATTTGTGTGACACTAGTTATAGATTCCGATGCTTCACTTCAGGTTTACTGTAACCCTCTGACCTTCGTATTGACGATGAAACAGAGAAATTGCATCGGAATTGAATACAAAAGGCACAATGCCCACTTAAGTACAAGAATACTGACTCTTCTTAGTGTCTATGTTTTGAACCATTCCTGTGACACTAGTTATAGATTCCGATGCTTCACTTCAGGTTCACTGTATCCCTCTGAACTTCTTATTGTCGATGAAACATAGAAATCTCATTGGCATTTTATACAAAAGGCACAATGCCGACTCAAGTACAAGAAAATTGATTCTTCTTATTGCCTATGTTTTGAACAATTCCTGTGACACTAGTTATAGATTCCGATGCCTCACTTCAGGAATAGTGTATCCCTCTGACCTTCTTATTGACGATGAAACACAGAAATTGCATCGGAATTAAATACGAAAGGCACAATGCCGACTTAAGTAAATGAAAACTGACTCTTCTTACTGTCTATGTTTTGGACCATTCCTGTGACACTAGTTATAGATTCCGATGCTTCACTTCAGGTTTACTGTATCCCTCTGACCCTCTTATTGACGATGAAACACAGAAATTTAATCGGCATTAAATACAAAAGGCACAATGCCGACTTAAGTACAACAAATCTGACTCTTCTTACTGTCCATGTTTTGAACATCTCCTTTGACACTAGTTATAGATTCCGATGCTTCACTTTAGGTTTACTGTATCCCTCTGACCTTCTTATTGACGATGAAACGCAGAAATTGCATCGGAATTAAATACGAAAGGCACAATGCCGACTTAAGTAAAAGAAAACTGACTCTTCTTACTGTCTATGATTTGAACCATTCCTGTGACACTAGTTATAGATTCCGATGCTTCACTTCAGGTTTACTGTATCCCTCTGACCTTCTTATTGACGATGAAACACAGAAATTTAATCGGCATTAAATACAAAAGGCACAATGCCGTCTTAAGTACAAGAAAACTGACTCTTCTTACTGTCTATGTTTTGAACATCTCCTTTGACACTAGTTATAGATTCCGATGCTTCACTTCAGGTTTACTGTATCCCTCTGACCTTCGTATTGACGATGAAACACAGAAATTACATGGGAATTAAATACAAAAGGCACTATGCCGAGTTTAGTTCAAGTAAACTGAATTTTTATACTGTCTATGGTTTTAACCATTCCTGGGCACTAGTTATAGATTCCAATGCTCCACTTCAGGTATACTGTATCCCTCTGACCTTCTTATTGACGATGACACACAGAAATTGCATCGGAATTAAATACAAAAGGCACAATGCCAACTTAAGTACAAGAAAACTGACTCTTCTTACTGTCTATGTTTTGAAACATTCCTGTGACACTAGTTATAGATGACGATACTTCACTTCAGGTTTACTGTATCCCTCTGACCTCCTTATTGACGATGAAACACAGAAATTGCATCGAAATTAAATATAAAAGGCACAATGCCGACTTAAGTACAAGAAAACTGACTCTTCTTACTGTCTATACTTCGAACCATTCCTGTGACACTTGTCATAGTTTCCGATGCTTCATCTCAGGTTTACTGTATCCCTCTGACCTTATTGACGATGAAACACAGAAATTGCACCGGAATTAAATACAAAAGGCACAATGCCGACTTAAGTACAAGGAAACTGACTCTTCTTACTGTCTGTGTTTTGAACCATTCCTGTGACACTAGTTATAGATTCCGATGCTTCACTTCAGGTTTACTGTATCCCTCTGACCTTCTTATTGACGATGAAACACAGAAATTGCCTCGGAATTAAATACAAAAGGCACAATGCCGACTTAAGTACGAGAAAACTGACGCTTCTTACTGTTTGTGTTTTGAACCACTCCTGTGACACTAGTTGTAGATTCCGATGCTTCACTTCAGGTTTACTGTATCCCTCTGACCTTCTTATTGACGATGAAACACAGAAATTGCATCGGAATACAAGCAAAAGGCAAAATGCCGACTTAAGTACAAGAAGACTGACTCTTCTTACTGTCTATGATTTGAACTATTCCTGTGACACTAGTTATAGATTCCGAAGTTTCACTTCAGGTTTACTGTATCCCTCTTACCATCTTATTGACGATGAAACACCGAAATTGCATCGGAATTAAATACAAAAGGCACAATGCCGACTCAGGTACAAGAAGACTGGCTCTTCTTACTGTCTATGTTTTAACCTTTCCTGTGAGACAGGTTTTAGATTCCGATGCTTCACTTCAGGTTTACTGTATCCCTTGGCCCTCCTTATTGACGACGAAACACAGAAAGTGGATCGGCATTAAATACAAAAGGCACAATGCCGACTTAAGTACAAGAAATCTGACTCTTCTTACTGTCCATGTTTTGAACATCGCCTTTAACACTAGTTATAGATTCCGATGCTTCACTTCAGGTTTACTGTATCCCTCTGACCTTCTCATTGACGATGAAACACAGAAATTGCATCGGAATTAAATAAGAAAGGCACAATGCCGACTTAAGTAAAAGAAAACTGACTCTTCTTACTGTCTATGTTTTGAACCATTCCTGTGACACTAGCTATAGATTCCGATGCTTCACTTCACGTTTACTGTATCCCTCTGACCTTCTTATTGACGATGAAACACAGAAATTTAATCGGCATTAAATACAAAAGGCACATTGCCGACTTAAGTACAAGAAATCTGACTCTTCTTACTGTCTCTGTTTTGAACATCTCCTTTGACACTAGTTATAGATTCCGATGCTTCACTACAGATTTAATGTATCCCTCTGACCTTCTTATTGACGATGAAACACAGAAATTGCATGGGAATTAAATACAAAAGGCACCATGCCGACTTAAGTACAAGTAAACTGACTTTTCTTACTGTCTATGGTTTTAACCATTCCTGTGACACTAGTTATAGATTCCGATGCTTCACTTCACGTTTACTGTATCCCTCTGACCTTCTTATTGACGATGAAACACAGAAATTTAATCGGCATTAAATACAAGAGGCACAATGCCGACTTAAGTTTAAGAAAACTGATTCTTCTTAATGTCCATGTTTTGAACCATTCCTGTGACACTAGTTATAGATTCCGATGCTTCACTTCAGGTTTACTGTATCCCTCTGACCTTCTTATTGACGATGAAACACAGAAATTGCATCGGAATTAAATACAAAAGGCACAATGACGACTCAAGTACAAGAAGACTGGCTCTTCTTACTGTCTATATTTTGAACCTTTCCTGTGCGTCTGGTTTTAGATTCAGATGCTTCACATCAGGTTTACTGTATCCCTTGGCCCTTCTTATTGACGACGTAACACAGATATTGCATCGGAATTAAATAAGAAAGGCACAATGCCGACTTAAGTAAAAGAAAACTGACTCTTCTTACTGTCTATGCTTTGAACCATTCCTGTGACACTAGTTATAGATTCCGATGCTTCACTTCACGTTTACTGTATCCCTCTGACCTTCTTATTGACGATGAAACACAGAAATTTAACCGGCATTAAATACAAAAGGCACAATGCCGACTTAAGTTCAAGAAAACTGGTTCTTCTTAATGTCCATGTTTTGAACCATTCCTGTGACACTAGTTATAGATTCCGATGCTTCACTTCAGGTTTACTGTATCCCTCTGACCTTCTTATTGACGATGAAACACAGAAATTGCATCGGAATTAAATACAAAAGGCACAATGACGACTCAGGTACAAGAAGACTGGCTCTTCTTACTGTCTATATTTTGAACCTTTCCTGTGAGTCCGGTTTTAGATTCAGATGCTTCACATGAGGTTTACTGTATCACTTGGCCCTTCTTATTGACGACGTGACACAGATATTGCATCGGAAATATATAGAAAAGGCACAATGCCGACTTAAATACAAAAAAACTGACTCCTCTTACTGTCTATGTTTTGAACCATTGCTGTGACACTAGTTATAGATTCCGATGCTTCACTTCAGGTTTGCTGTATCACTCTGACCGTCTTATTGACGATGAAACACAGACATTGCATCGGAATTAAATACAAAAGGCACAATGCCGACTTCATTATAATAAAACTGACTCTTCTTACTGTCTATGCTTTGAACCATTCCTGTGGCACTAGTTAAAGACTCCGATGCTTCACTTCAGGTTTACTGTATCCTTCTGACCTTCTTATTGACGATGAAACACCGAAATTGCATCGGAATTAAATACAAAAGGCACAATGCCGACTTAAGTACAAGTAAACTGACTTTTCTTACTGTCTATGATTTGAACCATTTGTGTGACACTAGTTATAGATTCCGATGCTTCACTTCAGGTTTACTGTAACCCTCTGACCTTCGTATTGACGATGAAACAGAGAAATTGCATCGGAATTGAATACAAAAGGCACAATGCCGACTTAAGTACAAGAATACTGACTCTTCTTAGTGTCGATGTTTTGAACCATTCCCTTGACACTAGTTATAGATTCCGATGCTTCACTTCAGGTTCACTGTATCCCTCTGAACTTCTTATTGTGGATGAAACATAGAAATTCCATCGGCATTTTATACAAAAGGCACAATGCCGACTCAAGTACAAGAAAATTGATTCTTCTTATTGCCTATGTTTTGAACAATTCCTGTGACTCTAGTTATAGATTCCGATGCCTCACTTCAGGAATACTGTATCCCTCTGACCTTCTTATTGACGATGAAACACAGAAATTGCATCGGAATTAAATACGAAAGGCACAATGCCGACTTCAGTAAAAGAAAACTGACTCTTCTTACTGTCTATGTTTTGGACCATTCCTGTGACACTAGTTATAGATTCCGATGCTTCACTTCAGGTTTACTGTATCCCTCTGACCCTCCTATTGACGATGAAACACAGAAATTTAATCGGCATTAAATACAAAAGGCACAATGCCGCCATAAGTACAACAAATCTGACTCTTCTTACTGTCCATGTTTTGAACATCTCCTTTGACACTAGTTATAGATTCCGATGCTTCACCTTAGGTTTACTGTATCCCTCTGACCTTCTTATTGACGATGAAACACAGAAATTGCATCGGAATTAAATACGAAAGGCACAATGCCGACATAAGTAAAAGAAAACTGACTCTTCTTACTGTCTATGCTTTGAACCATTCCTGTGACACTAGTTATAGTTTCCGATGCTTCACTTCAGGTTTACTGTATCCCTCTGACCTTCTTATTGACGATGAAACACAGAAATTTAATCGGCATTAAATACAAAAGGCACAATGCCGTCTTAAGTACAAGAAAACTGACTCTTCTTACTGTCTATGTTTTGAACATCTCCTTTGACACTAGTTATAGATTCCGATGCTTCACTTCAGGTTTACTGTATCCCTCTGACCTTCTTATTGACGATGAAACACAGAAATTACATGGGAATTAAATACAAAAGGCACTATGCCGAGTTAAGTTCAAGTAAACTGACTTTTCTTACTGTCTATGGTTTTAACCATTCCTGTGACACTAGTTATAGATTCCGATGCTCCACTTCAGGTATACTGTATCCCTCTGACATTCTTATTGACGATGAAACACAGAAATTGCGTCGAAATTAAATATAAAAGGCACAATGCCGACTTAAGTACAAGAAAACTGACTCTTCTTACTGTCTATGTTTTGAAACATTCCTGTGACACTAGTTATAGATGCCGATACTTCACTTCAGGTTTACTGTATCCCTCTGACATTCTTATTGACGATGAAACACAGAAATTGCGTCGAAATTAAATATAAAAGGCACAATGCCGACTTAAGTACAAGAAAACTGACTCTTCTTACTGTCTATACTTTGAACCATTCCTGTGACACTTGTCATAGTTTCCGATGCTTCATCTCAGGTTTACTGTATCCCTCTGACCTTATTGACGATGAAACACAGAAATTGCATCGGAATTAAATACAAAAGGCACAATGCCGACTTAAGTACAAGGAAACTGACTCTTCTTACTGTCTGTGTTTTGAACCATTCCTGTGACACTAGTTATAGATTCCGATGCTTCAATTTAGGTTTACTGTATCCCTCTGACCTTCTTATTGACGATGAAACACAGAAATTGCCTCGGAATTAAATCCAAAGGCACAATGCCGACTTAAGTACGAGAAAACTGAGGCTTCTTACTGTTTGTGTTTTGAACCACTCCTGTGACACTAGTTGTAGATTCCGATGCATCACTTCAGGTTTACTGTATCCCTCTGACCTTCTTATTGACGATGAAACACAGAAATTGCATCGGAATACAAGCAAAAGGCAAAATGCCGACTTAAGTACAAGAAGACTGACTCTTCTTACTGTCTATGATTTGAACTATTCCTGTGACACTAGTTATAGATTCCGATGCTTCACTTCAGGTTTACTGTATCCCTCTGACCCTCTTATTGACGGTGAAACACAGAAATTTAATCGGCATTAAATACAAAAGGCACAATGCCGTCTAAAGTACAAGAAAACTGACTCATCTTACTGTCTATGTTTTGAACATCTCCTTTGACACTAGTTATAGATTCCGATGCTTCACTTCAGGTTTACTGTATCCCTCTGACCTTATTGACGATGAAACACAGAAATTACATGGGAATTAAATACAAAAGGCACTATGCCGAGTTAAGTTCAAGTAAACTGACTTTTCTTACTGTCTATGTTTTGAACCATTCCTGTGACACTAGATATAGATTCCGATGCTTCACTTCAGGTTTACTGTATCCCTCTGACCTTCTTATTGACGATGAAACACAGAAATTTAATCGGCATTAAATACAAAAGGCACAATGCCGTCTAAAGTACAAGAAAACTGACTCATCTTACTGTCTATGTTTTGAACATCTCCTTTGACACTAGTTATAGATTCCGATGCTTCACTTCAGGTTTACTGTATCCCTCTGGCCTTCTTATTGACGATGAAACACAGAAATTGCCTCGGAATTAAATACAAAAGGCACTATGCCGAGTTAAGTTCAAGTAAACTGACTTTTCTTACTGTCTATGGTTTTAACCATTCCTGTGACACTAGTTATAGATTCCGATGCTCCACTTCAGGTATACTGTATCCCTCTGACCTTCTTATTGACGATGACACACAGAAATTGCAGCGGAATTAAATACAAAAGGCACAATGCCAACTTAAGTACAAGAAAACTGACTCTTCTTACTGTCTATGTTTTGAATCATTCCTGTGACACTAGTTATAGATGCCGATACTTCACTTCAGGTTTACTGTATCCCTCTGACCTTCTTATTGACGATGAAACACAGAAATTGCATCGAAATTAAATATAAAAGGCACAATGCCGACTTAAGTACAAGAAAACTGACTCTTCTTACTGTCTATACTTTGAACCATTCCTGTGACGCTTGTCATAGTTTCCGATGCTTCATCTCAGGTTTACTGTATCCCTCTGACCTTATTGACGATGAAACACAGAAATTGCATTGGAATTAAATACAAAAGGCACAAAGCCGACTTAAGTACATGGAAACTGACTCTTCTTACTGTCTGTGCTTTGAACCATTCCTGTGTCACTAGTTATAGATTCCGATGCTTCACTTCAGGTTTACTGTATCCCTCTGGCCTTCTTATTGACGATGAAACACAGAAATTGCCTCGGAATTAAAAAAAAAGGCACAATGCCGACTTAAGTACGAGAAAACTGACGCTTCTTACTGTTTGTGTTTTGAACCACTCCTGTGACACTAGTTAGAGATTCCGATGCTTCACTTCATTTTTACTGTATCCCTCTGACCTTCTTATTGACGATGAAACACAGAAATTGCATCGGAATACAAGCAAAAGGCAAAATGCCGACTTAAGTAGAAGAAGACTGACTCCTCTTACTGTCTATGATTTGAACTATTCCTGTGACACTAGTTATAGATTCCGAAGTTTCACTTCAGGTTTACTGTATCCCTCTTACCTTCTTATTGACGATGAAACACCGAAATTGCATCGGAATTAAATACAAAAGGCACAATGCCGACTCAGGTACAAGAAGACTGGCTCTTCTTACTGTCTATGTTTTAACCTTTCCTGTGAGACAGGTTTTAGATTCCGATGCTTCACTTCAGGTTTACTGTATCCCTTGGCCCTCCTTATTGACGACGAAACACAGAAATTGCATCAGAATTAAATACGAAAGGCACAATGCCGACATAAGTAAAAGAAAACTGACTCTTCTTACTGTCTATGCTTTGAACCATTCCTGTGACACTAGTTATAGTTTCCGATGCTTCACTTCAGGTTTACTGTATCCCTCTGACCTTCTTATTGACGATGAAACACAGAAATTTAATCGGCATTAAATACAAAAGGCACAATGCCGTCTTAAGTACAAGAAAACTGACTCTTCTTACTGTCTATGTTTTGAACATCTCCTTTGACACTAGTTATAGATTCCGATGCTTCACTTCAGGTTTACTGTATCCCTCTGACCTTCTTATTGACGATGAAACACAGAAATTACATGGGAATTAAATACAAAAGGCACTATGCCGAGTTAAGTTCAAGTAAACTGACTTTTCTTACTGTCTATGGTTTTAACCATTCCTGTGACACTAGTTATAGATTCCGATGCTCCACTTCAGGTATACTGTATCCCTCTGACCTTCTTATTGACGATGACACACAGAAATTGCTTCGGAATTAAATACAAAAGGCACAATGCCAACTTAAGTACAAGAAAACTGACTCTTCTTACTGTCTATGTTTTGAAACATTCCTGTGACACTAGTTATAGATGCCGATACTTCACTTCAGGTTTACTGTATCCCTCTGACCTTCTTATTGACGATGAAACACAGAAATTGCATCGAAATTAAATATAAAAGGCACAATGCCGACTTAAGTACAAGAAAACTGACTCTACTTACTGTCTATACTTTGAACCATTCCTGTGACACTTGTCATAGTTTCCGATGCTTCATCTCAGGTTTACTGTATCCCTCTGACCTTATTGACGATGAAACACAGAAATTGCATCGGAATTAAATACAAAAGGCACAATGCCGACTTAAGTACAAGGAAACTGACTCTTCTTACTGTCTGTGTTTTGAACCATTCCTGTGACACTAGTTATAGATTCCGATGCTTCAATTTAGGTTTACTGTATCCCTCTGACCTTCTTATTGACGATGAAACACAGAATTTGCCTCGGAATTAAATCCAAAGGCACAATGCCGACTTAAGTACGAGAAAACTGACGCTTCTTACTGTTTGTGTTTTGAACCACTCCTGTGACACTAGTTGTAGATTCCGATGCATCACTTCAGGTTTACTGTATCCCTCTGACCTTCTTATTGACGATGAAACACAGAAATTGCATCGGAATACAAGCAAAAGGCAAAATGCCGACTTAAGTACAAGAAGACTGACTCTTCTTACTGTCTATGATTTGAACTATTCCTGTGACACTAGTTATAGATTCCGATGCTTCACTTCAGGTTTACTGTATCCCTCTGACCCTCTTATTGACGATGAAACACAGAAATTTAATCGGCATTAAATACAAAAGGCACAATGCCGACTTAAGTACAAGAAATCTGACTCTTCTTACTGTCTCTGTTTTGAACATCTCCTTTGACACTAGTTATAGATTCCGATGCTTCACTACAGATTTAATGTATCCCTCTGACCTTCTTATTGACGATGAAACACAGAAATTGCATGGGAATTAAATACAAAAGGCACTATGCCGACTTAAGTAAAAGTAAACTGACTTTTCTTACTGTCTATGTTTTGAACCATTCCTGTGACACTAGATATAGATTCCGATGCTTCACTTCAGGTTTACTGTATCCCTCTGACCTTCTTATTGACGATGAAACACAGAAATTTAATCGGCATTAAATACAAAAGGCACAATGCCGTCTAAAGTACAAGAAAACTGACTCTTCTTACTGTCTATGTTTTGAACATCTCCTTTGACACTAGTTATAGATTCCGATGCTTCACTTCAGGTTTACTGTATCCCTCTGACCTTATTGACGATGAAACACAGAAATTACATGGGAATTAAATACAAAAGGCACTATGCCGAGTTAAGTTCAAGTAAACTGACTTTTCTTACTGTCTATGGTTTTAACCATTCCTGTGACACTAGTTATACATTCCGATGCTCCACTTCAGGTATACTGTATCCCTCTGACCTTCTTATTGACGATGACACACAGAAATTGCATCGAAATTAAATATAAAAGGCACAATGCCGACTTAAGTACAAGAAAACTGACTCTTCTTACTGTCTATACTTTGAACCATTCCTGTGACGCTTGTCATAGTTTCCGATGCTTCATCTCAGGTTTACTGTATCCCTCTGACCTTATTGACGATGAAACACAGAAATTGCATTGGAATTAAATACAAAAGGCACAAAGCCGACTTAAGTACAAGGAAACTGACTCTTCTTACTGTCTGTGTTTTGAACCATTCCTGTGTCACTAGTTATAGATTCCGATGCTTCACTTCAGGTTTACTGTATCCCTCTGGCCTTCTTATTGACGATGAAACACAGAAATTGCCTCGGAATTAAATACAAAAGGCACAATGCCGACTTAAGTACGAGAAAACTGACGCTTCTTACTGTTTGTGTTTTGAACCACTCCTGTGACACTAGTTAGAGATTCCGATGCTTCACTTCAGGTTTACTGTATCCCTCTGACCTTCTTATTGACGATGAAACACAGAAATTGCATCGGAATACAAGCAAAAGGCAAAATGCCGACTTAAGTAGAAGAAGACTGACTCCTCTTACTGTCTATGATTTGAACTATTCCTGTGACACTAGTTATAGATTCCGAAGTTTCACTTCAGGTTTACTGTATCCCTCTTACCTTCTTATTGACGATGAAACACCGAAATTGCATCGGAATTAAATACAAAAGGTACAATGCCGACTCAGGTACAAGAAGACTGGCTCTTCTTACTGTCTATGTTTTAACCTTTCCTGTGAGACAGGTTTTAGATTCCGATGCTTCACTTCAGGTTTACTGTATCCCTTGGCCCTCCTTATTGACGACGAAACACAGAAAGTGGATCGGCATTAAATACAAAAGGCACAATGCCGACTGAAGTACAAGAAATCTGACTCTTCTTACTGTCCATGTTTTGAACATCGCCTTTGACACTAATTATAGATTCCGATGCTTCACTTCAGGTTTACTGTATCCCTCTGACCTTCTCATTGACGATGAAACACAGAAATTGCATCGGAATTAAATAAGAAAGGCACAATGCCGACTTAAGTAAATGAAAACTGACTCTTCTTACTGTCTATGTTTTGAACCATTCCTGTGACACTAGTTATAGATTCCGATGCTTCACTTCACGTTTACTGTATCCCTCTGACCTTCTTATTGACGATGAAACACAGAAATTTAATCGGCATTAAATACTTAAGGCACAATGCCGACTTAAGTACAAGAAATCTGACTCTTCTTATTGTCTCTGTTTTGAACATCTCCTTTGACACTAGTTATAGATTCCGATGCTTCACTACAGATTTAATGTATCCCTCTGACCTTCTTATTGACGATGAAACACAGAAATTGCATCTGAATTAAATACAAAAGGCACTATGCCGACTTAAGTACAAGTAAACTGACTTTTCTTACTGTCTATGGTTTTAACCATTCCTGTGACACTAGTTATAGATTCCGATGCTTCACTTTACGTTTACTGTATCCCTCTGACCTTCTTATTGACGATGAAACACAGAAATTTAATCGGCATTAAGTACAAAAGGCACAATGCCGACTTAAGTTCAAGAAAACTGATTCTTCTTAATGTCCATGTTTTGAACCATTCCTGCGACACTAGTTATAGATTCCGATGCTTCACTTCAGGTTTCCTGTATCCCTCTGACCTTCTTATTGACGATGAAACACAGAAATTGCATCGGAATTAAATACAAAAGGCACAATGACGACTCAAGTACAAGAAGACTGGCTCTTCTTACTGTCTATATTTTGAACCTTTCCTGTGAGTCCGGTTTTAGATTCAGATGCTTCACATCAGGTTTACTGTATCCCTTGGCCCTTCTTATTGACGACGTAACACAGATATTGCATCGGAATTAAATAAGAAAGGCACAATGCCGACTTAAGTAAAAGAAAACTGACTCTTCTTACTGTCTATGTTTTGAACCATTCCTGTGACACTAGTTATAGATTCCGATGCTTCACTTCACGATTACTGTATCCCTCTAACCTTCTTATTGACGATGAAACACAGAAATTTAATCGGCATTAAATACAAAAGGCACAATGCCGACTTAAGTTCAAGAAAACTGATTCTTCTTAATGTCCATGTTTTGAACCATTCCTGTGACACTAGTTATAGATTCCGATGCTTCACTTCAGGTTTACTGTATCCCTCTGACCTTATTGACGATGAAACACAGAAATTGCATCGGAATTAAATACAAAAGGCACAATGACGACTCAAGTACAAGAAGACTGGCTCTTCTTACTGTCTATATTTTGAACCTTTCCTGTGTGTCCGGTTTTAGATTCAGATGCTTCACATCAGGTTTACTGTATCCCTTGCCCCTTCTTATTGACGACGTAAGACAGATATTGCATCGGAATTATATAGAAAAGGCACAATGCCGACTTAAATACAAAAAAACTGACTCCTCTTACTGCCTATGTTTTGAACCATTGCTGTGACACTAGTTATAGATTCCGATGCTTCACTTCAGGTTTGCTGTATCACTCTGACCGTCTTATTGACGATGAAACACAGACATTGCATCGGAATTATATACAAAAGGCACAATGCCGACTTCATTATAATAAAACTGACTCTTCTTACTGTCTATGCTTTGAACCATTCCTGTGGCACTAGTTATAGACTCCGATGCTTTACTTCAGGTTTACTGTATCCTTCTGACCTTCTTATTGACGATGAAACACCATAATTGCATCGGAATTAAATACAAAAGGCACAATGCCGACTTAAGTACAAGTAAACTGACTTTTCTTACTGTCTGTGATTTGAACCATTTGTGTGACACTAGTTATAGATTCCGATGCTTCACTTCAGGTTTACTGTAACCCTCTGACCTTCGTATTGACGATGAAACAGAGAAATTGCATCGGAATTGAATACAAAAGGCACAATGCCGACTTAAGTACAAGAATACTGACTCTTCTTAGTGTCTATGTTTTGAACCATTCCTGTGACACTAGTTATAGATTCCGATGCTTCACTTCAGGTTCACTGTATCCCTCTGAACTTCTTATTGTCGATGAAACATAGAAATATCGTTGGCATTTTATACAAAAGGCACAATGCCGACTCAAGTACAAGAAAATTGATTCTTCTTATTGCCTATGTTTTGAACAATTCCTGTGACACTAGTTATAGATTCCGATGCCTCACTTCAGGAATAGTGTATCCCTCTGACCTTCTTATTGACGATGAAACACAGAAATTGCGTCGGAATTAAATACGAAAGGCACAATGCCGACTTAAGTAAATGAAAACTGACTCTTCTTACTGTCTATGTTTTGGACCATTCCTGTGACACTAGTTATAGATTCCGATGCTTCACATCAGGTTTACTGTATCCCTCTGACCCTCTTATTGACGATGAAACACAGAAATTGCATCGGAATACAAGCAAAAGGCAAAATGCCGACTTAAGTAGAAGAAGACTGACTCCTCTTACTGTCTATGATTTGAACTATTCCTGTGACACTAGTTATAGATTCCGAAGTTTCACTTCAGGTTTACTGTATCCCTCTTACCTTCTTTTTGACGATGAAACACCGAAATTGCATCGGAATTAAATACAAAAGGCACAATGCCGACTCAGGTACAAGAAGACTGGCTCTTCTTACTGTCTATGTTTTAACCTTTCCTGTGAGACAGGTTTTAGATTCCGATGCTTCACTTCAGGTTTACTGTATCCCTTGGCCCTCCTTATTGACGACGAAACACAGAAAGTGGATCGGCATTAAATACAAAAGGCACAATGCCGACTGAAGTACAAGAAATCTGACTCTTCTTACTGTCCATGTTTTGAACATCGCCTTTGACACTAATTATAGATTCCGATGCTTCACTTCAGGTTTACTGTATCCCTCTGACCTTCTCATTGACGATGAAACACAGAAATTGCATCGGAATTAAATAAGAATGGCACAATGCCGACTTAAGTAAAAGAAAACTGACTCTTCTTACTGTCTATGTTTTGAACCATTCCTGTGACACTAGTTATAGATTCCGATGCTTCACTTCACGTTTACTGTATCCCTCTGACCTTCTTATTGACGATGAAACACAGAAATTTAATCGGAATTAAATACAAAAGGCACAATGCCGACTTAAGTACAAGAAATCTGACTCTTCTTATTGTCTCTGTTTTGAACATCTCCTTTGACACTAGTTATAGTTTCCGATGCTTCACTACAGATTTAATGTATCCCTCTGACCTTCTTATTGACGATGAAACACAGAAATTGCATGGGAATTAAATACAAAAGGCACTATGCCGACTTAAGTACAAGTAAACTGACTTTTCTTACTGTCTATGGTTTTAACCATTCCTGTGACACTAGTTATAGATTCCGATGCTTCACTTTACGTTTACTGTATCCCTCTTACCTTCTTATTGACGATGAAACACAGAAATTTAATCGGCATTAAATACAAAAGGCACAATGATGACTTAAGTTCAAGAAAACTGATTCTTCTTAATGTCCATGTTTTGAACCATTCCTGCGACACTAGTTATAGATTCCGATGCTTCACTTCAGGTTTACTGTATCCCTCTGACCTTCTTATTGACGATGAAACACAGAAATTGCATCGGAATTAAATACAAAAGGCACAACGACGACTCAAGTACAAGAAGACGGGCTCTTCTTACAGTCTATATTTTGAACCTTTCCTGTGAGTCCGGTTTTGGATTCAGATGCTTCACATCAGGTTTACTGTATCCCTTGGCCCTTCTTATTGACGACGTAACACAGATATTGCATCGGAATTAAATAAGAAAGGCACAATGCCGACTTAAGTAAAAGTAAAATGACTCTTCTTACTGTCTATGTTTTGAACCATTCCTGTGACACTAGTTATAGATTCCGATGCTTCACTTCACGATTACTGTATCCCTCTGACCTTCTTATTGACGATGAAACACAGAAATTTAATCGGCATTAAATACAAAAGGCACAATGCCGACTTAAGTTCAAGAAAACTGATTCTTCTTAATGTCCATGTTTTGAACCATTCCTGCGACACTAGTTATAGATTCCGATGCTTCACTTCAGGTTTACTGTATCCCTCTGACCTTCTTATTGACGATGAAACACAGAAATTGCATCGGAATTAAATACAAAAGGCACAACGACGACTCAAGTACAAGAAGACGGGCTCTTCTTACAGTCTATATTTTGAACCTTTCCTGTGAGTCCGGTTTTGGATTCAGATGCTTCACATCAGGTTTACTGTATCCCTCTGACCTTCTTATTGACGATGAAACACAGAAATTGCATCGGAATTAAATACAAAAGGCACAATGACGACTCAAGTACAAGAAGACTGGCTCTTCTTACTGTCTATATTTTGAACCTTTCCTGTGTGTCCGGTTTTAGATTCAGATGCTTCACATCAGGTTTACTGTATCCCTTGCCCCTTCTTATTGACGACGTAAGACAGATATTGCATCGGAATTATATAGAAAAGGCACAATGCCGACTTAAATACAAAAAAACTGACTCCTCTTACTGTCTATGTTTTGAACCATTGCTGTGACACTAGTTATAGATTCCGATGCTTCACTTCAGGTTTGCTGTATCACTCTGACCGTCTTATTAACGATGAAACACAGACATTGCATCGGAATTAAATACAAAAGGCACAATGCCGACTTCATTATAATAAAACTGACTCTTCTTACTGTCTATGCTTTGAACCATTCCTGTGGCACTAGTTATAGACTCCGATGCTTTACTTCAGGTTTACTGTATCCTTCTGACCTTCTTATTGACGATGAAACACCATAATTGCATCGGAATTAAATACAAAAGGCACAATGCCGACTTAAGTACAAGTAAACTGACTTTTCTTACTGTCTGTGATTTGAACCATTTGTGTGACACTAGTTATAGATTCCGATGCTTCACTTCAGGTTTACTGTAACCCTCTGACCTTCGTATTGACGATGAAACAGAGAAATTGCATCGGAATTGAATACAAAAGGCACAATGCCGACTTAAGTACAAGAATACTGACTCTTCTTAGTGTCTATGTTTTGAACCATTCCTGTGACACTAGTTATAGATTCCGATGCTTCACTTCAGGTTCACTGTATCCCTCTGAACTTCTTATTGTCGATGAAACATAGAAATCTCATTGGCATTTTATACAAAAGGCACAATGCCGACTCAAGTACAAGAAAATTGATTCTTCTTATTGCCTATGTTTTGAACAATTCCTGTGACACTAGTTATAGATTCCGATGCCTCACTTCATTAATAGTGTATCCCTCTGACCTTCTTATTGACGATGAAACACAGAAATTGCGTCGGAATTAAATACGAAAGGCACAATGCCGACTTAAGTAAATGAAAACTGACTCTTCTTACTGTCTATGTTTTGGACCATTCCTGTGACACTAGTTATAGATTCCGATGCTTCACATCAGGTTTACTGTATCCCTCTGACCCTCTTATTGACGATGAAACACAGAAATTGCATCGGAATACAAGCAAAAGGCAAAATGCCGACTTAAGTAGAAGAAGACTGACTCCTCTTACTGTCTATGATTTGAACTATTCCTGTGACACTAGTTATAGATTCCGAAGTTTCACTTCAGGTTTACTGTATCCCTCTTACCTTCTTATTGACGATGAAACACCGAAATTGCATCGGAATTAAATACAAAAGGCACAATGCCGACTCAGGTACAAGAAGACTGGCTCTTCTTACTGTCTATGTTTTAACCTTTCCTGTGAGACAGGTTTTAGTTTCCGATGCTTCACTTCAGGTTTACTGTATCCCTTGGCCCTCCTTATTGACGACGAAACACAGAAAGTGGATCGGCATTAAATACAAAAGGCACAATGCCGACTGAAGTACAAGAAATCTGACTCTTCTTACTGTCCATGTTTTGAACATCGCCTTTGACACTAATTATAGATTCCGATGCTTCACTTCAGGTTTACTGTATCCCTCTGACCTTCTCATTGACGATGAAACACAGAAATTGCATCGGAATTAAATAAGAAAGGCACAATGCCGACTTAAGTAAAAGAAAACTGACTCTTCTTACTGTCTATGTTTTGAACCATTCCTGTGACACTAGTTATAGATTCCGATGCTTCACTTCACGTTTACTGTATCCCTCTGACCTTCTTATTGACGATGAAACACAGAAATTTAATCGGCATTAAATACTTAAGGCACAATGCCGACTTAAGTACAAGAAATCTGACTCTTCTTATTGTCTCTGTTTTGAACATCTCCTTTGACACTAGTTATAGATTCCGATGCTTCACTACAGATTTAATGTATCCCTCTGACCTTCTTATTGACGATGAAACACAGAAATTGCATGGGAATTAAATACAAAAGGCACTATGCCGACTTAAGTACAAGTAAACTGACTTTTCTTACTGTCTATGGTTTTAACCATTCCTGTGACACTAGTTATAGATTCCGATGCTTCACTTTACGTTTACTGTATCCCTCTGACCTTCTTATTGACGATGAAACACAGAAATTTAATCGGCATTAAATACAAAAGGCACAATGCCGACTTAAGTTCAAGAAAACTGATTCTTCTTAATGTCCATGTTTTGAACCATTCCTGCGACACTAGTTATAGATTCCGATGCTTCACTTCAGGTTTACTGTATCCCTCTGACCTTCTTATTGACGATGAAACACAGAAATTGCATCGGAATTAAATACAAAAGGCACAATGACGACTCAAGTACAAGAAGACTAGCTCTTCTTACTGTCTATATTTTGAACCTTTCCCGTGAGTCCGGTTTTAGATTCAGATGCTTCACATCAGGTTTACTGTATCCCTTGGCCCTTCTTATTGACGACGTAACACAGATATTGCATCGGAATTAAATAAGAAAGGCACAATGCCGACTTAAGTAAAAGAAAACTGACTCTTCTTACTGTCTATGTTTTGAACCATTCCTGTGACACTAGTTATAGATTCCGATGCTTCACTTCACGATTACTGTATCCCTCTGACCTTCTTATTGACGATGAAACACAGAAATTTAATCGGCATTAAATACAAAAGGCACAATGCCGACTTAAGTTCAAGAAAACTGATTCTTCTTAATGTCCATGTTTTGAACCATTCCTGTGACACTAGTTATAGATTCCGATGCTTCACTTCAGGTTTACTGTATCCCTCTGACCTTCTTATTGACGATGAAACACAGAAATTGCATCGGAATTAAATACAAAAGGCACAATGACGACTCAAGTACAAGAAGACTGGCTCTTCTTACTGTCTATATTTTGAACCTTTCCTGTGTGTCCGGTTTTAGATTCAGATGCTTCACATCAGGTTTACTGTATCCCTTGGCCCTTCTTATTGACGACGTAAGACAGATATTGCATCGGAATTATATAGAAAAGGCACAATGCCGACTTAAATACAAAAAAACTGACTCCTCTTACTGTCTATGTTTTGAACCATTGCTGTGACACTAGTTATAGATTCCGATGCTTCACTTCAGGTTTGCTGTATCACTCTGAACTTCTTATTGACGATGAAACACAGAAATTTAATCGGCATTAAATACAAAAGGCACAATGCCGACTTAAGTACAACAAATCTGACTCTTCTTACTGTCTATGTTTTGAACATCTCCTTTGACACTAGTTATAGATTCCGATGCTTCACTTTAGGTTTACTGTATCCCTCTGACCTTCTTATTGACGATGAAACACAGAAATTGCATCGGAATTAAATACGAAAGGCACAATGCCGACTTAAGTAAAAGAAAACTGACTCTTCTTACTGTCTATGTTTTGAACCATTCCTGTGAAACTAGTTATAGATTCCGATGCTTCACTTTAGGTTTACTGTATCCCTCTGACCTTCTTATTGACGATGAAACACAGAAATTTAATCGGCATTAAATACAAAAGGCACAATGCCGTCTTAAGTACAAGAAAACTGATTCTTCTTAATGTCCATGTTTTGAACCATTCCTGTGACACTAGTTATAGATTCCGATGCTTCACTTCAGGTTTACTGTATCCCTCTGACCTTCTTATTGACGATGAAACACAGAAATTGCATCGGAATTAAATACAAAAGGCACAATGACGACTCAAGTACAAGAAGACTGGCTCTTCTTACTGTCTATATTTTGAACCTTTCCTGTGTGTCCGGTTTTAGATTCAGATGCTTCACATCAGGTTTACTGTATCCCTTGGCCCTTCTTATTGACGACGTAAGACAGATATTGCATCGGAATTATATAGAAAAGGCACAATGCCGACTTAAATACAAAAAAACTGACTCCTCTTACTGTCTATGTTTTGAACCATTGCTGTGACACTAGTTATAGATTCCGATGCTTCACTTCAGGTTTGCTGTATCACTCTGACCGTCTTATTGACGATGAAACACAGACATTGCATCGGAATTATATACAAAAGGCACAATGCCGACTTCATTATAATAAAACTGACTCTTTTTACTGTCTATGCTTTGAACCATTCCTGTGGCACTAGTTGTAGACTCCGATGCTTTACTTCAGGTTTACTGTATCCTTCTGACCTTCTTATTGACGATGAAACACCATAATTGCATCGGAATTAAATACAAAAGGCACAATGCCGACTTAAGTACAAGTAAACTGACTTTTCTTACTGTCTGTGATTTGAACCATTTGTGTGACACTAGTTATAGATTCCGATGCTTCACTTCAGGTTTACTGTAACCCTCTGACCTTCGTATTGACGATGAAACAGAGAAATTGCATCGGAATTGAATACAAAAGGCACAATGCCGACTTAAGTACAAGAATACTGACTCTTCTTAGTGTCTATGTTTTGAACCATTCCTGTGACACTAGTTATAGATTCCGATGCTTCACTTCAGGTTCACTGTATCCCTCTAAACTTCTTATTGACGATGAAACACAGAAATTTAATCGGCATTAAATACAAAAGGCACAATGCCGGCTTAAGTACAACAAATCTGACTCTTCTTACTGTCTATGTTTTGAACATCTCCTTTGACACTAGTTATAGATTCCGATGCTTCACTTTAGGTTTACTGTATCCCTCTGACCTTCTTATTGACGATGAAACACAGAAATTGCATCGGAATTAAATACGAAAGGCACAATGCCGACTTAAGTAAAAGAAAACTGACTCTTCTTACTGTCTATGTTTTGAACCATTCCTGTGACACTAGTTATAGATTCCAATGCTTCACTTTAGGTTTACTGTATCCCTCTGACCTTCTTATTGACGATGAAACACAGAAATTTAATCGGCATTAAATACAAAAGGCACAATGCCGTCTTAAGTACAAGAAAACTGACTCTTCTTACTGTCTATGTTTTGAACATCTCCTTTGACACTAGTTATAGATTCCGATGCTTCACTTCAGGTTTACTGTATCCCTCTGACCTTCGTATTGACGATGAAACACAGAAATTACATGGGAATTAAATACAAAAGGCACTACGCCGAGTTAAGTTCAAGTAAAGTGACTTTTCTTACTGTCTATGGTTTTAACCATTCCTGGGACAATAGTTATAGATTCCGATGCTCCACTTCAGGTATACTGTACCCCTCTGTCATTATTGACGATGAAACACAGAAATTGCACCGGAATTAAATACAAAAGGCACAATGCCGACTTATGTACAAGGAAACTGACTCTTCTTACTGTCTGTGTTTTGAACCATTCCTGTGACACTAGTTATAGATTCCGATGCTTCACTTCAGGTTTACTGTATCCCTCTGACCTTCTTATTGACGATGAAACACAGAAATTGCCTCGGAATTAAATACAAAAGGCACAATGCCGACTTAAGTACGAGAAAACTGACGCTTCTTACTGTTTGTGTTTTGAACCACTCCTGTGACACTAGTTGTAGATTCTGATGCTTCACTTCAGGTTTACTGTATCTCTCTGACCTTCTTATTGACGATGAAACACAGAAATTGCATCGGAATACAAGCAAAAGGCAAATGCCGACTTAAGTACAAGAAGACTGACTCTTCTTACTGTCTATGATTTGGACTATTCCTGTGACACTAGTTATAGATTCCGAAGTTTCACTTCAGGTTTAGTGTATCCCTCTTACCATCTTATTGATGATGAAACACCGAAATTGCATCGGAAATAAATACAAAAGGCACAATGCCGACTCAAGTACAAGAAGACTGGCTCTTCTTACTGTCTATGTTTTAACCTTTCCTGTGAGACAGGTTTTAGATTCCGATGCTTCACTTCAGGTTTACTGTATCCCTTGGCCCTCCTTATTGACGACGAAACACAGAAAGTGGATCGGCATTAAATACAAAAGGCACAATGCCGACTTAAGTACAAGAAATCTGACTCTTCTTACTGTCCATGTTTTGAACATCGCCTTTGACACTAGTTATAGATTCCGATGCTTCACTTCAGGTTTACTGTATCCCTCTGACCTTCTCATTGACGATGAAACACAGAAATTGCATCGGAATTAAATAAGAAAGGCACAATGCCGACTTAAGTAAAAGAAAACTGACTCTTCTTACTGTCTATGTTTTGAACCATTCCTGTGACACTAGGTACAGATTCCGATGCTTCACTTCACGTTTACTGTATCCCTCTGACCTTCTTATTGACGATGAAACACAGAAATTTAATCGTCATTAAATACAAAACGCACAATGCCGACTTAAGTACAAGAAATCTGACTCTTCTTACTGTCTCTGTTTTGAACATCTCCTTTGACACTAGTTATAGATTCCGATGCTTCACTACAGATTTAATGTATCCCTCTGACCTTCTTATTGACGATGAAACACAGAAATTGCATGGGAATTAAATACAAAAGGCACTATGCCGACTTAAGTACAAGTAAACTGACTTTTCTTACTGTCTATGGTTTTAACCATTCCTGTGATACTAGTTATAGATTCCGATGCTTCACTTCACGTTTACTGTATCCCTCTGACCTTCTTATTGACGATGAAACACAGAAATTTAATCGGCATTAAATACAAAAGGCACAATGCCGACTTAAGTTCAAGAAAACTGATTCTTCTTAATCTCCATGTTTTGAACCATTCCTGTGACACTAGTTATAGATTCCGATGCTTCACTTCAGGTTTACTGTATCCCTCTGACCTTCTTATTGACGATGAAACACAGAAATTGCATCGGAATTAAATACAAAAGGCACAATGACGACTCAAGTACAAGAAGACTGGCTCTTCTTACTGTCTATATTTTGAACCTTTCCTGTGCGTCCGGTTTTAGATTCCGATGCTTCACATCAGGTTTACTGTATCCCTTGGCCCTTCTTATTGACGACGTAACACAGATATTGCATCGGAATTAAATAAGAAAGGCACAATGCCGACTTAAGTAAAAGAAAACTGACTCTTCTTACTGTCTATGTTTTGAACCATTCCTGTGACACTAGTTATAGATTCCGATGCTTCACTTCACGTTTACTGTATCCCTCTGACCTTCCTATTGACGATGAAACACAGAAATTTAATCCGCATTAAATACAAAAGGCACAATGCCGACTTAAGTTCAAGAAAACTGATTCTTCTTAATGTCCATGCTTTGAACCATTCCTGTGACACTAGTTATAGATTCCGATGCTTCACTTCAGGTTTACTGTATCCCTCTGACCTTCTTATTGACGATGAAACACAGAAATTGCATCGGAATTAAATACAAAAGGCACAATGACGACTCAAGTACAAGAAGACTGGCTCTTCTTACTGTCTATATATTGAACCTTTCCTGTGAGTCCGGTTTTAAATTCAGATGCTTCACATCAGGTTTACTGTATCCCTTGGCCCTTCTTATTGACGACGTAACACAGATATTGCATCGGAATTATATAGAAAAGGCACAATGCCGACTTAAATACAAAAAAACTGACTCCTCTTACTGTCTATGTTTTGAACCATTGCTGTGACACTAGTTATAGATTCCGATGCTTCACTTCAGGTTTGCTGTATCACTCTGACCGTCTTATTGACGATGAAACACAGACATTGCATCGGAATTAAATACAAAAGGCACAATGCCGACTTCTTTATAATAAAACTGACTCTTCTTACTGTCTATGCTTTGAACCATTCCTGTGGCACTAGTTAAAGACTCCGATGCTTCACTTCAGGTTTACTGTATCCTTCTGACCTTCTTATTGACGATGAAACACCGAAATTGCATCGGAATTAAATACAAAAGGCACAATGCCGACTTAAGTACAAGTAAACTGACTTTTCTTACTGTCTATGATTTGAACCGTTTGTGTGACACTAGTTATAGATTCCGATGCTTCACTTCAGGTTTACTGTAACCCTCTGACCTTCGTATTGACGATGAAACAGAGAAATTGCATCGGAATTGAATACAAAAGGCACAATGCCGACTTAAGTACAAGAATACTGACTCTTCTTAGTGTCTATGCTTTGAACCATTCCTGTGACACTAGTTATAGATTCCGATGCTTCACTTCAGGTTCACTGTATCCCTCTGAACTTCTTATTGTCGATGAAACATAGAAATTCCATCGGCATTTTATACAAAAGGCACAATGACGACTCAAGTACAAGAAAATTGATTCTTCTTATTGCCTATGTTTTGAACAATTCCTGTGACACTAGTTATAGATTCCGATGCCTCACTTCAGGAATACTGTATCCCTCTGACCTTCTTATTGACGATGAAACACAGAAATTGCATCGGAATTGAATACGAAAGGCACATTGCCGACTTAAGTAAATGAAAACTGACTCTTCTTACTGTCTATGTTTTGGACCATTCCTGTGACACTAGTTATAGATTCCGATGCTTCACTTCAGGTTTACTGTATCCCTCTGACCCTCTTATTGACGATGAAACACAGAAATTTAATCGGCATTAAATACAAAAGGCACAATGCCGACTTAAGTACAACAAATCTGACTCTTCTTACTGTCCATGTTTTGAACATCTCCTTTGACACTAGTTATAGATTCCGATGCTTCACTTCAGGTTTACTGTATCCCTCTGACCTTCTTATTGACGATGAAACACAGAAATTACATGGGAATTAAATACAAAAGGCACTATGCCGAGTTAAGTTCAAGTAAACTGACTTTTCTTAATGTCTATGGTTTTAACCATTCCTGTGACACTAGTTATAGATTCCGATGCTCCACTTCAGGTATACTGTATCCCTCTGACCTTCTCATTGACGATGAAACACAGAAATTGCATCGGAATTAAATAAGAAAGGCACAATGCCGACTTAAGTAAAAGAAAACTGACTCTTCTTACTGTCTATGTTTTGAACCATTCCTGTGACACTAGTTATAGTTTCCGATACTTCACTTCACGTTTACTGTATCCCTCTGACCTTCTTATTGACGATGAAACACAGAAATTTAATCGGCATTAAATACAAAAGGCACAATGCCGACTTAAGTACAAGAAATCTGACTCTTCTTACTGTCTCTGTTTTGAACATCTCCGTTGACACTAGTTATAGATTCCGATGCTTCACTACAGATTTAATGTATCCCTCTGACTTTCTTGTTGACGATGAAACACAGAAATTGCATGGGAATTAAATACAAAAGGCACTATGCCGACTTAAGTACAAGTAAACTGACTTTTCTTACTGTCTATGTTTTGAACCATTCCTGTGACACTAGTTATAGATTCCGATGCTTCACTTCAGGTTTACTGTATCCCTCTGACCTTCTTATTGACGATGAAACACAGAAATTTAATCGGCATTAAATACAAAAGACACAATGCCGTCTTAAGTACAAGAAAACTGACTCTTCTTACTGTCTATGTTTTGAACATCTCCTTTGACACTAGTTATAGATTCCGATGCTTCACTTCAGGTTTACTGTATCCCTCTGACCTTATTGACGATGAAACACAGAAATTACATGGGAATTAAATACAAAAGGCACTATGCCGAGTTAAGTTCAAGTAAACTGACTTTTCTTACTGTCTATGGTTTTAACCATTCCTGTGACACTAGTTATAGATTCCGATGCTCCACTTCAGGTATACTGTATCCCTCTGACCTTCTGATTGACGATGACACACAGAAATTGCATCGGAATTAAATACAAAAGGCACAATGCCAACTTAAGTACAAGAAAACTGACTCTTCTTACTGTCTATGTTTTGAAACATTCCTGTCACACTAGTTATAGATGCCGATACTTCACTTCAGGTTTACTGTATCGCTCTAACCTTCTTATTGACGATGAAACACAGAAATTGCATCGAAATTAAATATAAAAGGCACAATGCCGACTTAAGTACAAGAAAACTGACTCTTCTTACTGTCTATACTTTGAACCATTCCTGTGACACTTGTCATAGTTTCCGATGCTTCATCTCAGGTTTACTGTTTCCCTCTGACCTTATTGACGATGAAACACAGAAATTGCATTGGAATTAAATACAAAAGGCACAAAGCCGACTTAAGTACAAGGAAACTGACTCTTCTTACTGTCTGTGTTCTGGACCATTCCTGTGTCACTAGTTATAGATTCCGATGCTTCACTTCAGGTTTACTGTATCCCTCTGGCCTTCTTATTGACGATGAAACACAGAAATTGCCTCGGAATTAAATACAAAAGGCACAATGCCGACTTAAGTACGAGAAAACTGACGCTTCTTACTGTTTGTGTTTTGAACCACTCCTGTGACACTAGTTGTAGATTCCGATGCTTCACTTCAGGTTTACTGTATCCCTCTGACCTTCTTATTGACGATCAAACACAGAAATTGCATCGGAATACAAGCAAAAGGCAAAATGCCGACTTAAGTACAAGAAGACTGACTCTTCTTACTGTCTATGATTTGAACTATTCCTGTGACACTAGTTATAGATTCCGAAGTTTCACTTAAGGTTTACTCTATCCCTCTTACCTTCTTATTGACGATGAAACACCGAAATTGCATCGGAATTAAATACAAAAGGCACAATGCCGACTCAGGTACAAGAAGACTGGCTCTTCTTACTGTCTATGTTTTACCCTTTCCTGTGAGACAGGTATTAGATTCCGATGCTTCACTTCAGGTTTACTGTATCCCTTGGCCCTAATTATTGACGACGAAACACAGAAAGTGGATCGGCATTAAATACAAAAGGCACAATGCCGACTTAAGTACAAGAAATCTGACTCTTCATACTGTCCATGTTTTGAACATCGCCTTTGACACTAGTTATAGATTCCGATGCTTCACTTCAGGTTTACTGTATCCCTCTGACCTTCTCATTGACGATGAAACACAGAAATTGCATCGGAATTAAATACGAAAGGCACAATGCCGACTTAAGTAAAAGAAACCTGACTCTTTTTACTGTCTATGTTTTGAACCATTCCTGTGACACTAGTTATAGATTCCGATGCTTCACTTCACGTTTACTGTATCCCTCTGACCTTCTTATTGACGATGAATCACAGAAATTTAATCGGCATTAAATACAAAAGGCACAATGCCGACTTAAGTACAAGAAATCTGACTCTTCTTACTGTCTCTGTTTTGAACATCTCCTTTGACACTAGTTATAGATTCCGATGCTTCACTACAGATTTAATGTATCCCTCTGACCTTCTTATTGACGATGAAACACAGAAATTGCATGGGAATTAAATACAAAAGGCACCATGCCGACTTAAGTACAAGTAAACTGACTTTTCTTACTGTCTATGGTTTTAACCATTCCTGTGACACTAGTTCCAGATTCCGGTGCTCCACTTCAAGTATACTGTATCCCTCTGACCTGTTATTGACGATGACACACAGAAATTGTATCGGAATTAAATACAAAAGGCATAATGCCGACTTAAGTACAAGAAAACTGACTCTTCTTACAGTCTATGTTTTGAAACATTCCTGTGACACTAGTTATAGATGGCGATACTTCCCTTCAGGTATACTGTATCCCTCTGACCTTCTTATTGACGATGAGACACAGAAATTGCATCGAAATTAAATATTAAAGGCACAATGCCGACTTCAGTACAAGAAAACTGACTCTTCTTACTGTCTATACTTTGAACCATTCCTGTGACACTTGTCATAGATTCCGATGCTTCATCTCAGGTTTACTGTATCCCTCTGACCTTATTGACGATGAAACACAGAAATTGCATCGGAATTAAATACAAAAGGCACAATGCCGACTTAAGTACAAGGAAACTGACTCTTCTTACTGTCTGTGTTTTGAACCATTCCTGTGACACTAGTTATAGGTTCCGATGCTTCACTTCAGGTTTACTGTATCCCTCTGACCTTCTTATTGACGATCAAACACAGAAATTGAATCGGAACTAAATACAAAAGGCACAATGCCGACTTAAGTACAAGAAAACTGACGCTTCTTACTGTTTGTGTTTTGAATCACTCCTGTGACACTAGTTATAGATTCCGATGCTTCACTTCAGGTTTACTGTATCCCTCTGACCTTCTTATTGACGATGAAACACAGAAATTGCATCGGAATACAAACAAAAGGCACAATGCCGACTTAAGTACAAGAAGACTGCCACTTCTTACTGTCTATGTTTTGAACTATTCCTGTGACACTAGTTATAGATTTCGAAGCTTCACTTCAGGTTTACTGTATCCCTCTGACCTTCTTATTGACGATGAAACACAGAAATTGCATCGGAATTAAATACAAAAGGCCCAATGCCGACTTCATTATAATAAAACTGACTCTTCTTACTGTCTATGTTTGAACCATTCCTGTGGCACTAGTTATGGACTCAGATGCTTCACTTCAGGTTTACTGTATCCCTCAGACCTTCTTATTGACGATGAAACACCGAAATTGCATCGGAATTAAATACAAAAGGCACAATGCCGACTTAAGTACAAGTAAACTGACTCTTCTTACTGTCTATGATTTGAACCATTTGTGTGACACTAGTTATAGATTCGGATGCTTCACTTCAGGTTTACTGTAACCCTCTGACCTTCGTATTGACGATGAAACAGAGAAATTGCATCGGAATTGAATACAAAAGGCACAATGCCGACTTAAGTACAAGAAGACTGACTCTTCATACTGTCTATGTTTTGAACCATTCCTGTGACACTAGTTATAGATTCCGATGCTTCACTTCAGGTTCACTGTATCCCTCTGACCTTCTAATTGTCGATGAAACATAGAAATTGCATCGGAATTATATACAAAAGGCACAATGCCGACTTAAGTACAAGAAAGTTATTTCTTCTTATTGCCTATGTTTTGAACCATTCCTGTGACACTAGGTATAGATTCCGATGACTCACTTCAGGAATACTGTATCCCTCTGACCTTCTTGTTGACGATGAAACACAGAAATTGCATCGGAATTAAATACGAAAGGCACAATGCCGACTTAAGTAAAAGAAAACTGACTCTTCTTACTGACTATGTTTTGGAACATTCCTGTGACACTAGTTATAGATTCCGATGCTTCACATCAGGTTTACTGTATCCCTCTGACCTTCTTATTGACGATGAAACACAGAAATTTAATCGGCATTAAATACAAAAGGCACAATGCCGACTTAAGTACAAGAAGACTGTCTCTTCTTACTGTCTATGTTTTGAACCATTCCTGTGACACTAGTTATAGATTCCGATGCTTCACTTCACGTTTACTGTATCCCTCTGACGTTCTTATTGACGATGAAACACAGAAATTTAATCGGCATTAAATACAAAAGGCACAATGCCGACTTAAGTACAAGAAATCTGACTCTTCTTACTGTCTCTGTTTTGAACATCTCCTTTCACACTAGTTATAGATTACGATGCTTCACTACAGATTTAATGTATCCCTCTGACCTTCTTATTGACGATGAAACACAGAAATTGCATGGGAATTAAATACAAAAGGCACTATGCCGACTTAAGTACAAGAAAACTGACGCTTCTTACTGTTTGTGTTTTGAATCACTCCTGTGACACTAGTTATAGATTCCGATGCTTCACTTCAGGATTACTGTATCCCTCTGACCTTCTTATTGACGATGAAACACAGAAATTACATCGGAATACATATAAAAGGCACAATGCCGACTTAAGTACAAGAAGACTGCCTCTTCTTACTGTCTATGTTTTGAACTATTCCTGTGACACTAGTTATAGATTCCGAAGCTTCACTTCAGGTTTGCTGTATCCCTCTGACCTTCTTATTGACGATGAGACACAGAAATTGCATCGAAATTAAATATAAAAGGCACAATGCCGACATAAGTACAAGAAAACTGACTCTTCTTACTGTCTACACTTTGAACCATTCCTGTGACACTTGTTATAGATTCCGATGCTTCATCTCAGGTTTACTGTATCCCTCTGACCTTATTGACGATGAAACACAGAAATTACATCGGAATTAAATACAAAAGGCACAATGCCGACTTAAGTACAAGGAAACTGACTCTTCTTACTGTCTGTGCTTTGAACCATTCCTGTGACACTAGTTATAGGTTCCGATGCTTCACTTCAGGTTTACTGTATCCCTCTGACCTTCTTATTGACGATGAAACACAGAAATTGAATCGGAATTAAATAGAAAAGGCACAATGCCGACTTAAGGACACGAAAACTGACGCTTCTTACTGTTTGTGTTTTGAATCACTCCTGTGACACTAGTTATAGATTCCGATGCTTCACTTCAGGTTTACTGTATCCCTCTGACCTTCTTATTGACGATGAAACACAGAAATTGCATCGGAATACAAACAAAAGGCACAATGCCGACTTAAGTACAAGAAGACTGCCTCTTCTTTCTGTCTATGTTTTGAACTATTCCTGTGACACTAGTTATAGATTCCGAAGCTTCACTTCAGGTTTACTGTATCCCTCTGACCTTCTTATTGACGATGAAACACAGAAATTGCATCGGAATTAAATACAAAAGGCACAATGCCGACTTAAGTACAAGTAAACTGACTCTTCTTACTGTCTATGATTTGAACCATTTGTGTGACACTAGCTATAGATTCGGATGCTTCACTTCAGGTTTACTGTAACCCTCTGACCTTCGTATTGACGATGAAACTGAGAAATTGCATCGGAATTGAATACAAAAGGCACAATGCCGACTTAAGTACAAGAAGACTGACTCTTCATACTGTCTATGTTTTGAACCATTCCTGTGACACTAGTTATAGATTCCGATGCTTCACTTCAGGTTCACTGTATCCCTCTGACCTTCTAATTGTCGATGAAACATAGAAATTGCATCGGAATTATATACAAAAGGCACAATGCCGACTTAAGTACAAGAAAATTATTTCTTCTTATTGCCTATGTTTTGAACCATTCCTGTGACACTAGGTATAGATTCCGATGACTAACTTCAGGAATACTGTATCCCTCTGACCTTCTAGTTGACGATGAAACACAGAAATTGCATCGGAATTAAATACGAAAGGCACAATGCCGACTTAAGTAAAAGAAAACTGACTCTTCTTACTGACTATGTTTTGGAACATTCCTGTGACACTAGTTATAGATTCCGATGCTTCACATCAGGTTTACTGTATCCCTCTGACCTTCTTATTGACGATGAAACACAGAAATTTAATCGGCATTAAATACAAAAGGCACAATGCCGACTTAAGTACAAGAAGACTGTCTCTTCTTACTCTCTATGTTTTGAACCATTCCTGTGACACTAGTTATAGATTCCGATGCTTCACTTCACGTTTACTGTATCCCTCTGACGTTCTTATTGACGATGAAACACAGAAATTTAATCGGCATTAAATACAAAAGGCACAATGCCGACTTAAGTACAAGAAATCTGACTCTTCTTACTGTCTCTGTTTTGAACATCTCCTTTCACACTAGTTATAGATTACGATGCTTCACTACAGATTTAATGTATCCCTCTGACCTTCTTATTGACGATGAAACACAGAAATTGCATGGGAATTAAATACAAAAGGCACTATGCCGACTTAAGTACAAGAAAACTGACGCTTCTTACTGTTTGTGTTTTGAATCACTCCTGTGACACTAGTTATAGATTCCGATGCTTCACTTCAGGATTACTGTATCCCTCTGACCTTCTTATTGACGATGAAACACAGAAATTACATCGGAATACATATAAAAGGCACAATGCCGACTTAAGTACAAGAAGACTGCCTCTTCTTACTGTCTATGTTTTGAACTATTCCTGTGACACTAGTTATAGATTCCGAAGCCTCACTTCAGGTTTGCTGTATCCCTCTGACCTTCTTATTGACGATGAGACACAGAAATTGCATCGAAATTAAATATAAAAGGCACAATGCCGACATAAGTACAAGAAAACTGACTCTTCTTACTGTCTACACTTTGAACCATTCCTGTGACACTTGTTATAGATTCCGATGCTTCATCTCAGGTTTACTGTATCCCTCTGACCTTATTGACGATGAAACACAGAAATTACATCGGAATTAAATACAAAAGGCACAATGCCGACTTAAGTACAAGGAAACTGACTCTTCTTACTGTCTGTGCTTTGAACCATTCCTGTGACACTAGTTATAGGTTCCGATGCTTCACTTCAGGTTTACTGTATCCCTCTGACCTTCTTATTGACGATGAAACACAGAAATTGAATCGGAATTAAATAGAAAAGGCACAATGCCGACTTAAGGACACGAAAACTGACGCTTCTTACTGTTTGTGTTTTGAATCACTCCTGTGACACTAGTTATAGATTCCGATGCTTCACTTCAGGTTTACTGTATCCCTCTGACCTTCTTATTGACGATGAAACACAGAAATTGCATCGGAATACAAACAAAAGGCACAATGCCGACTTAAGTACAAGAAGACTGCCTCTTCTTTCTTTCTATGTTTTGAACTATTCCTGTGACACTAGTTATAGATTCCGAAGCTTCACTTCAGGTTTACTGTATCCCTCTGACCTTTATATTGACGATGAAACACAGAAATTGCATCAGAATTAAATACAAAAGGCACAATGCCGACTTCATTATAATAAAACTGACTCTTCTTACTGTCTATGCTTTGAACCATTCCTGTGGCACTAGTTATAGACTAAGATGCTTCACTTCAGGTTTACTGTATCCCTCTGACCTTCTTATTGACGATGAAACACCGAAATTGCATCGGAATTAAATACAAAAGGCACAATGCCGACTTAAGTACAAGTAATCTGACTCTTCTTACTGTCTATGATTTGAACCATTTGTGTGACACTAGTTATAGATTCCGATGCTTCACTTCAGGTTTACTGTAACCCTCTGACCTTCGTATTGACGATGATACAGAGAAATTGCATCGGAATTGAATACAAAAGGCACAATGCCGACTTAAGTACAAGAAGACTGACTCTTCATACAGTCTATGTTTTGAACCATTCCTGTGACACTAGTTATAGATTCCGATGCTTCACTTCAGGTTCACTGTATCCCTTTGACCTTCTAATTGTCGATGAAACATAGAAATTGCATCGCAATTATATACAAAAGGCACTGTGCCGACTTAAGTACAAGAAAATTAATTCTTCTTATTGCCTATGTTTTGAACCATTCCTGTGACACTAGTTATAGATTTCGATGACTCACTTCAGGAATACTGTATCCCTCTGACCTTCTTGTTGACGATGAAACACAGAAATTGCATCGGAATTAAATACGAAAGGCACAATGCCGACTTAAGTAAAAGAAAACTGACTCTTCTTACTGACTATGTTTTGGACCATTCCTGTGACACTAGTTATAGATTCCGATGCTTCACATCAGGGTTAATGTATCCCTCTGACCTTCTTATTGACGATGAAACACAGAAATTTAATAGGCATTAAATACAAAAGGCACAATGCCGACTTCAGTACAACAAATCTTACTCTTCTTACTGTCCATGTTTTGAACATCGCCTTTGACACTAGTTATAGATTCCGATGCTTCACTTTAGGTTTACTGTATCCCTCGGACCTTCTTATTGACGATGAAACACAGAAATTGCATCGGAATTAAATACGAAAGGCACAATGCCGACTTAAGTAAAAGAAAACTGACTCTTCTTACTGTCTATGTTTTGAACCATTCCTGTGGCACTAGTTATAGACTCCGATGCTTCACTTCAGGTTTACTGTATCCTTCTGACCTTCTTATTGACGATGAAGCACCGAAATTTCATCGGAATTAAATACAAAAGGCACAATGCCGACTTAAGTACAAGTAAACCGACTCTTCTTACTGTCTACGATTTGAACCATTTGTGTGACACTAGTTATAGATTCCGATGCTTCACTTCAGGTTTACTGTAACCCTCTGACCCTCTTATTGACGATGAAACACAGAAATTTAATCGGCATTAAATACAAAAGGCACAATGCCGACTTAAGTACAACAAATCTGACTCTTCTTACTGTCCATGTTTTGAACATCTCCTTTGACACTAGTTATAGATTCCGATGCTTCACTTCAGGTTTACTGTATCCCTCTGACCTTCTTATTGACGATGAAACACAGAAATTACATGGGAATTAAATACAAAAGGCACTATGCCGAGTTAAGTTCAAGTAAACTGACTTTTCTTACTGTCTATGGTTTTAACCATTCCTGTGACACTAGTTATAGATTCCGATGCTCCACTTCAGGTATACTGTATCCCTCTGACCTTCTTATTGACGATGACACACAGAAATTGCATCGGAATTAAATACAAAAGGCACAATGCCAACTTAAGTACAAGAAAACTGACTCTTCTTACTGTCTATGTTTTGAAACATTCCTGTGACACTAGTTATAGATGCCGATACTTCACTTCAGGTTTACTGTATCCCTCTGACCTTTCGTATTGACGATGAAACACAGAAATTGCATCGAAATTTAATATAAAAGGCACAATGCCGACTTAAGTACAAGAAAACTGACTCTTCTTACTGTCTATACTTTGAACCATTCCTGTGACACTTGTCATAGTTTCCGATACTTCATCTCAGGTTTACTGTACCCCTCTGACCTTATTGACGATGAAACACAGAAATTGCATCGGAATTAAATACAAAAGGCACAATGCCGACTTAAGTACAAGGAAACTGACTCTTCTTACTGTCTGTGTTTTGAACCATTCCTGTGACACTAGTTATAGATTCCGATGCTTCAATTCAGGTTTACTGTATCCCTCTGACCTTCTTATTGACGATGAAACACAGAAATTGCCTCGGAATTAAATACAAAAGGCACAATGCCGACTTAAGTACAAGAAATCTGACTCTTCATACTGTCCATGTTTTGAACATCGCCTTTGACACTAGTTATAGATTCCGATGCTTCACTTCAGGTTTACTGTATCCCTCTGACCTTCTCATTGACGATGAAACACAGAAATTGCATCGGAATTAAATAAGAAAGGCACAATGCCGACTTAAGTAAAAGAAAACTGACTCTTCTTACTGTCTATGTTTTGAACCATTCCTGTGACACTAGTTATAGGTTCCGATACTTCACTTCACGTTTACTGTATCCCTCTGACCTTCTTATTGACGATGAAACACAGAAATGTAATCGGCATTAAATACAAAAGGCACAATGCCGACTTAAGTACAAGAAATCTGACTCTTCTTACTGTCTCTGTTTTGAACATCTCCTTTGACACTAGTTATAGATTCCGATGCTTCACTACAGATTTAATGTATCCCTCTGACCTTCTTGTTGACGATGAAACACAGAAATTGCATGGGAATTAAATACAAAAGGCACTATGCCGACTTAAGTACAAGTAAACTGACTTTTCTTACTGTCTATGTTTTGAACCATTCCTGTGACACTAGTTATAGATTCCGATGCTTCACTTCAGGTTTACTGTATCCCTCTGACCTTCTTATTGACGATGAAACACAGAAATTTAATCGGCATTAAATACAAAAGACACAATGCCGTCTTAAGTACAAGAAAACTGACTCTTCTTACTGTCTATGTTTTGAACATCTCCTTTGACACTAGTTATAGATTCCGATGCTTCACTTCAGGTTTACTGTATCCCGCTGACCTTATTGACGATGAAACACAGAAATTACATGGGAATTAAATACAAAAGGCACTATGCCGAGTTAAGTTCAAGTAAACTGACTTTTCTTACTGTCTATGGTTTTAACCATTCCTGTGACACTAGTTATAGATTCCGATGCTCCACTTCAGGTATACTGTATCCCTCTGACCTTCTTATTGACGATGACACACAGAAATTGCATCGGAATTAAATACAAAAGGCACAATGCCAACTTAAGTACAAGAAAACTGACTCTTCTTACTGTCTATGTTTTGAAACATTCCTGTGACACTAGTTATAGATGCCGATACTTCACTTCAGGTTTACTGTATCGCTCTGACCTTCTTATTGACGATGAAACACAGAAATTGCATCGAAATTAAATATAAAAGGCACAATGCCGACTTAGGTACAAGAAAACTGACTCTTCTTACTGTCTATACTTTGAACCATTCCTGTGACACTTGTCATAGTTTCCGATGCTTCATCTCAGGTTTACTGTTTCCCTCTGACCTTATTGACGATGAAACACAGAAATTGCATTGGAATTAAATACAAAAGGCACAAAGCCGACTTAAGTACAAGGAAACTGACTCTTCTTACTGTCTGTGTTCTGGACCATTCCTGTGTCACTAGTTATAGATTCCGATGCTTCACTTCAGGTTTACTGTATCCCTCTGGCCTTCTTATTGACGATGAAACACAGAAATTGCCTCGGAATTAAATACAAAAGGCACAATGCCGACTTAAGTACGAGAAAACTGACGCTTCTTACTGTTTGTGTTTTGAACCACTCCTGTGACACTAGTTGTAGATTCCGATGCTTCACTTCAGGTATACTGTATCCCTCTGACCTTCTTATTGACGATGAAACACAGAAATTGCATCGGAATACAAGCAAAAGGCAAAATGCCGACTTAAGTACAAGAAGACTGACTCTTCTTACTGTCTATGATTTGAACTATTCCTGTGACACTAGTTATAGATTCCGAAGTTTCACTTAAGGTTTACTCTTTCGCTCTTACCTTCTTATTGACGATGAAACACCGAAATTGCATCGGAATTAAATACAAAAGGCACAATGCCGACTCAGGTACAAGAAGACTGGCTCTTCTTACTGTCTATGTTTTACCCTTTCCTGTGAGACAGGTATTAGATTCCGATGCTTCACTTCAGGTTTACTGTATCCCTTGGCCCTCCTTATTGACGACGAAACACAGAAAGTGGATCGGCATTAAATACAAAAGGCACAATGCCGACTTAAGTACAAGAAATCTGACTCTTCATACTGTCCATGTTTTGAACATCGCCTTTGACACTAGTTATAGATTCCGATGCTTCACTTCAGGTTTACTGTATCCCTCTGACCTTCTCATTGACGATGAAACACAGAAATTGCATCGGAATTAAATACGAAAGGCACAGTGCCGACTTAAGTAAAAGAAACCTGACTCTTCTTACTGTCTATGTTTTGAACCATTCCTGTGACACTAGTTATAGATTCCGATGCTTCACTTCACGTTTACTGTATCCCTCTGACCTTCTTATTGACGATGAATCACAGAAATTTAATCGGTGCTCCACTTCACTATAACTAGTGTCACAGGAGTGATTCAAAACACAAACAGTAAGAAGCGTCAGTTTTCTTGTCCTTAAGTCGGCATTGTGCCTTTTCTATTTAATTCCGATTCAATTTCTGTGTTTCATCGTCAATAAGAAGGTCAGAGGGATACAGTAAACCTGAAGTGAAGCATCGGAACCTATAACTAGTGTCACAGGAATGGTTCAAAGCACAGACAGTAAGAAGAGTCAGTTTCCTTGTACTTAAGTCGGCATTGTGCCTTTTGTATTTAATTCCGATGTAATTTCTGTGTTTCATCGTCAATAAGGTCAGAGGGATACAGTAAACCTGAGATGAAGCATCGGAATCTATAACAAGTGTCACAGGAATGGTTCAAAGTATAGACAGTAAGAAGAGTCAGTTTTCTTGTACTTATGTCGGCATTGTGCCTTTTATATTTAATTTCGATGCAATTTCTGTGTCTCATCGTCAATAAGAAGGTCAGAGGGATACAGCAAACCTGAAGTGAAGCTTCGGAATCTATAACTAGTGTCACAGGAATAGTTCAAAACATAGACAGTAAGAAGAGGCAGTCTTCTTGTACTTAAGTCGGCATTGTGCCTTTTATATGTATTCCGATGTAATTTCTGTGTTTCATCGTCAATAAGAAGGTCAGAGGGATACAGTAAACCTGAAGTGAAGCATCGGAATCTATAACTAGTGTCACAGGAGTGATTCAAAACACAAACAGTAAGAAGCGTCAGTTTTCTTGTACTTAAGTCGGCATAGTGCCTTTTGTATTTAATTCCCATGCAATTTCTGTGTTTCATCGTCAATAAGAAGGTCAGAGGGATACATTAAATCTGTAGTGAAGCATCGTAACCTATAACTAGTGTGAAAGGAAATGTTCAAAACAGAGACAGTAAGAAGAGTCAGATTTCTTGTACTTAAGTCGGCATTGTGCCTTTTGTATTTAATGCCGATTAAATTTCTGTGTTTCATCGTCAATAAGAACGTCAGAGGGATACAGTAAACGTGAAGTGAAGCATCGGAATCTATAACTAGTGTCACAGGAATGGTTTAAAACATAGACAGTAAGAAGAGACAGTCTTCTTGTACTTAAGTCGGCATTGTGCCTTTTGTATTTAATGCCGATTAAATTTCTGTGTTTCATCGTCAATAAGAAGGTCAGAGGGATACAGTAAACCTGATGTGAAGCATCGGAATCTATAACTAGTGTCACAGGGATGTTCCAAAACATAGTCAGTAAGAAGAGTCAGTTTTCTTTTACTTAAGTCGGCATTGCGCCTTTCGTATTTAATTCCGATGCAATTTCTGTGTTTCATCGTCAACAAGAAGGTCAGAGGGATACAGTATTCCTGAAGTGAGTCATCGGAATCTATACCTAGTGTCACAGGAATGGTTCAAAACATAGGCAATAAGAAGAAATAATTTTCTTGTACTTAAGTCGGCATTGTGCCTTTTGTATATAATTCCGATGCTATTTCTATGTTTCATCGACAATTAGAAGGTCAGAGGGATACAGTGAACCTGAAGTGAAGCATCGGAATCTATAACTAGTGTCACAGGAATGGTTCAAAACATAGACAGTATGAAGAGTCAGTCTTCTTGTACTTAAGTCGGCATTGTGCCTTTTGTATTCAATTCCGATGCAATTTCTCTGTTTCATCGTCAATACGAAGGTCAGAGGGTTACAGTAAACCTGAAGTGAAGCATCCGAATCTATAACTAGTGTCACACAAATGGTTCAAATCATAGACAGTAAGAAGAGTCAGTTTAGTTGTACTTAAGTCGGCATTGTGCCTTTTGTATTTAATTCCGATGCAATTTCGGTGTTTCATCGTCAATAAGAAGGTCTGAGGGATACAGTAAACCTGAAGTGAAGCATCGGAGTCTATAACTAGTGCCACAGGAATGGTTCAAACATAGACAGTAAGAAGAGTCAGTTTTATTATAATGAAGTCGGCATTGGGCCTTTTGTATTTAATTCCGATGCAATTTCTGTGTTTCATCGTCAATAAGAAGGTCAGAGGGATACAGTAAACCTGAAGTGAAGCTTCGAAATCTATAACTAGTGTCACAGGAATAGTTCAAAACATAGACAGTAAGAAGTGGCAGTCTTCTTGTACTTAAGTCGGCATTGTGCCTTTTGTTTGTATTCCGATGCAATTTCTGTGTTTCATCGTCAATAAGAAGGTCAGAGGGATACAGTAAACCTGAAGTGAAGCATCGGAATCTATAACTAGTGTCACAGGAGTGATTCAAAACACAAACAGTAAGAAGCGTCAGTTTTCTTGTACTTAAGTCGGCATTGTGCCTTTTGTATTTAGTTCCGATTCAATTTCTGTGTTTGATCGTCAATAAGAAGGTCAGAGGGATACAGTAAACCTGAAGTGAAGCATCGGAACCTATAACTAGTGTCACAGGAATGGTTCAAAACACAGACAGTAAGAAGAGTCAGTTTCCTTGTACTTAAGTCGGCATTGTGCCTTTTGTATTTAATTCCGATGCAATTTCTGTGTTTCATCGTCAATAAGGTCAGAGGGATACAGTAAACCTGAGATGAAGCATCGGAATCTATAACAAGTGTCACAGGAATGGTTCAAAGTATAGACAGTAAGAAGAGTCAGTTTTCTTGTACTTAAGTCGGCATTGTGCCTTTAATATTTAATTTCGATGCAATTTCTGTGTCTCATCGTCAATAAGAAGGTCAGAGGGATACAGTATACCTGAAGGGAAGTATCGCCATCTATAACTAGTGTCACAGGAATGTTTCAAAACATAGACTGTAACAAGAGTCAGTTTTCTTGTACTTAAGTCGGCATTATGCCTTTTGTATTTAATTCCGATACAATTTCTGTGTGTCATCGTCAATAACAGGTCAGAGGGATACAGTATACTTGAAGTGGAGCACTTCAGGTTTACTGTATCCCTCTGACCTTCTTATTGACGATGAAACACAGAAATTGCATCGGAATACAAACAAAAGGCACAATGCCGACTTAAGTACAAGAAGACTGCCTCTTCTTTCTGTCTATGTTTTGAACTATTCCTGTGACACTAGTTATAGATTCCGAAGCTTCACTTCAGGTTTACTGTATCCCTCTGACCTTTATATTGACGATGAAACACAGAAATTGCATCAGAATTAAATACAAAAGGCACAATGCCGACTTCATTATAATAAAACTGACTCTCCTTACTGTCTATGCTTTGAACCATTCCTGTGGCACTAGTTATAGACTCCGATGCTTCACTTCAGGTTTACTGTATCCCTCTGACCTTCTTATTGACGATGAAACACCGAAATTGCATCGGAATTAAATACAAAAGGCACAATGCCGACTTAAGTACAAGTAATCTGACTCTTCTTACTGTCTATGATTTGCACCATTTGTGTGACACTAGTTATAGATTCCGATGCTTCACTTCAGGTTTACTGTAACCCTCTGACCTTCGTATTGACGATGAAACAGAGAAATTGCATCGGAATTGAATACAAAAGGCACAATGCCGACTTAAGTACAAGAAGACTGACTCTTCATACAGTCTATGTTTTGAACCATTCCTGTGACACTAGTTATAGATTCCGATGCTTCACTTCAGGTTCACTGTATCCCTTTGACCTTCTAATTGTCGATGAAACATAGAAATTGCATCGGAATTATATACAAAAGGCACTGTGCCGACTTAAGTACAAGAAAATTAATTCTTCTTATTGCCTATGTTTTGAACCATTCCTGTGACACTAGTTATAGATTTGGATGACTCACTTCAGGAATACTGTATCCCTCTGACCTTCTTGTTGACGATGAAACACAGAAATTGCATCGGAATTAAATACGAAAGGCACAATGCCGACTTAAGTAAAAGAAAACTGACTCTTCTTACTGACTATGTTTTGGACCATTCCTGTGACACTAGTTATAGATTCCGATGCTTCACATCAGGTTTAATGTATCCCTCTGACCTTCTTATTGACGATGAAACACAGAAATTTATTCGGCATTAAATACAAAAGGCACAATGCCGACTTAAGTACAACAAATCTTACTCTTCTTACTGTCCATGTTTTGAACATCGCCTTTGACACTAGTTATAGATTCCGATGCTTCACTTTAGGTTTACTGTATCCCTCTGACCTTCTTATTGACGATGAAACACAGAAATTGCATCGGAATTAAATACGAAAGGCACAATGCCGACTTAAGTAAAAGAAAACTGACTCTTCTTACTGTCTATGTTTTGAACAATTCCTGTGGCACTAGTTATAGACTCCGATGCTTCACTTCAGGTTTACTGTATCCTTCTGACCTTCTTATTGACGATGAAGCACCGAAATTGCATCGGAATTAAATACAAAAGGCACAATGCCGACTTAAGTACAAGTAAACCGACTCTTCTTACTGTCTATGATTTGAACCATTTGTGTGACACTAGTTATAGATTCCGATGCTTCACTTCAGGTTTACTGTAACCCTCTGACCCTCGTATTGACGATGAAACAGAGAAATTGCATCGGAATTGAATACAAAAGGCACAATGCCGACTTAAGTACAAGAAGACTGACTCTTCATACTGTCTATGTTTTGAAACATTCCTGTGTCACTAGTTATAGATTCCGATGCTTCACTTCAGGTTCACTGTATCCCTCTGACCTTCTTATTGTCGATGAAACATAGAAATTGCATCGGAATTATATACAAAAGGCACAATGCCGACTTAAGTACAAGAAAATTAATTCTTCTTATTGCCTATGTTTTGAACCATTCCTGTGACACTAGTTATAGATTCCGATGACTCACTTCAGGAATACTGTATCCCTCTGACCTTCTTGTTGACGATGAAATACAGAAATTGCATCGGAATTAAATACGAAAGGCACAATGCCGACTTAAGTAAAAGAAAACTGACTCTTATTACTGACTATGTTTTGGACCATTCCTGTGACACTAGTTATAGATTCCGATGCTTCACTTCAGGTTTACTGTATCCCTCTGACCTTCTTATTGACGATGACACACAGAAATTGCATCGGAATTAAATACAAAAGGCACAATGCCGACTTAAGTACAACAAATCTTACTCTTCTTAGTGTCCATGTTTTGAACATCTCCTTTGACACTAGTTATAGATTCCGATGCTTCACTTTAGGTTAACTGTATCCCTCTGATCTTCGTATTGACGATGAAACACAGAAATTGCATCGCAATTATATACAAAAGGCACAATGCCGACTTAAGTACAAGAAAATTAATTCTTCTTATTGCCTATGTTTTGAACCATTCCTGTGACACTAGTTATAGATTCCGATGCTTCACTTCAGGTTTACTGTATCCCTCCGACCTTCTTATTGACGATGACACACAGAAATTGCATCGCAATTGCATACAAAAGGCACAATGCCGACTTAAGTACAAGAAAACTGACTCTTCCTATTCTCTATGTTTTTAACCATTCCTGTGACACTAGTTATAGATTCCGATGCTTCACTTCAGGTTTACTGTATCCCTCTGACCATCTTATTGACGATGAAACACAGAAATTGCATTGGAATTAAAAACAAAAGTCACAATGCCGACTTCATTATAACAAAACTGACTCTTCTTATTGTCTATGCTTTGAACCATTCCTGTGGCACTAGTTATAGACTCCGATGCTTCACTTCAGGTTTACTGTATCCTTCTGACCTTCTTATTGACGATGAAACACCGAAATTGCATCGGAATTAAATACAAAAGGCACAATGCCGACTTAAGTACAAGTAAACTGACTCTTCTAACTGTCTATGATTTGAACCATTTGTGTGACACTAGTTATAGATTCCGATGCTTCACTTCAGGTTTACTGTAACCCTCTGACCTTCGTATTGACGATGAAACAGAGAAATTGCATCGGAATTGAATACAAAAGGCACAATGCCGACTTAAGTACAAGAAGACTGACTCTTCTTACTGTCTATGTTTTGAACCTTTCCTGTGAGACCGGTTCTAGATACCAATGCTTCACTTCAGGTTTACTATATCCCTTGGACCTTCTTATTGACGACGAAACACAGAAATTTAATCGGCATTAAATACAAAAGGCACAATGCCGACTTAAGTAAAAGAAAACTGACTCTTCTTACTGTCTATGTTTTGAACCATTCCTGTGACACTAGTTATAGATTCCGATGCTTCGCTTCACGTTTACTGTATCCCTCTGACCTTCTTATTGACGATGAAACACAGAAATGTAATCGGCATTAAATACAAAAGGCACAATGCCGACTTAAGTACAAGAAATCTGACTCTTCTTACTGTCTCTGTTTTGAATATCTCCTTTGACACTAGTTATAGATTCCGATGCTTCACTACAGATTTAATGTATCCCTCTGACCTTCTTATTGACGATGAAACACAGAAATTGCGTGGGAATTAAATACAAAGGGCACTATGCCGACTTAAGTACAAGTAAACTGACATTTCTTACTGTCTATGGTTTTAACCATTCCTGTGACACTAGTTACAGATTCCGGTGCTCCACTTCAAGTATACTATATCCCTCTGACCTTGTTATTGACGATGACACACAGAAATTGTATCGCAATTAAATACAAAAGGCATAATACCGACTTAAGTACAAGAAAACTGGCTCTTCCTACTCTCTATGCTTTTAACAATTCCTGTGACACTAGTTATAGGTTCCGATGCTTCACTTCATTTTTACTGTATCCCTCTGACCTTCTTATTGACGATGAAACACAGAAACTGCATCGGAATTAAATACAAAAGGCACAATGCCAACTTAAGTACAAGAAAACTGACTCTTCTTACTGTCTATGTTTTGAAACATTCCTGTGACACTAGTTATAGATGCCGATACTTCCCTTCAGGTATACTGTATCCCTCTGACCTTCTTATTGACGATGAGACACAGAAATTGCATCGAAATTAAATATAAAAGGCACAATGCCAAGTTAAGTACAAGAAAACTGACTCTTCTTACTGTCTATACTTTGAACCATTCCTGTGACACTTGTTATAGATTCCGATGCTTCATCTCAGGTTTACTGTATCCCTCTGACCTTATTGACGATGAAACACAGAAATTGCATCGGAATTAAATACAAAAGGCACAATGCCGACTTAAGTACAAGGAAACTGACTCTTCTTACTGTCTGTGTTTTGAACCATTCCTGTGACACTAGTTATAGGTTCCGATGCTTCACTTCAGGTTTATTGTTTCCCTCTGACCTTCTTATTGACGATGAAAAACAGAAATTGCCTCGGAATTAAATACAAAAGGCACAATGCCGACTTAAGTACAAGAAAACTGACTCTTCTTACTGTCTATACTTTGAACCATTCCTGTGACACTTGTTATAGATTCCGATGCTTCATTTCAGGTTTGCTGTATCCCTCTGACCTTATTGACGATGAAACACAGAAATTGCATCGGAATTAAATACAAAAGGCACAATGCCGACTTAAGAACAAGGAAACTGACTCTTCTTACTGTCTATGATTGAACCTTTCTTGTGAGACCAGTTTTAGATTCCGATGCTTGACTTCAGGTTTACTGTATCCCTTGGACCTTCATATTGACGACGAATCACAGAAATTGCATCGGAATTAAATAGAAAAGGCACAATGCCGACTAAAGTTCAAGAAAACTGATTCTTCTTAATGTAAATGTTTTGAACCATTCCTGTGACACTAGTTATAGATTCCGATGGTTCACTTCAGGTTTACTGTATCCCTCTGACCTTCTTATTGACGATGAATTACAGAAATTGCATCGGAATTAAATACAAAAGGCACAATGACGACTCAAGTACAAGAAGACTGGCTCTTCTTACTGTCTATATTTTGAACCTTTCCTGTGAGTCCGGTTTTAGATTCAGATGCTTTACTTCAGGTTTACTGTATCCCTTGGCCCTTCTTATTGACGGCGTAACACAGATATTGCATCGGAATTATAAAGAAAAGGCACAATGCCGACTTAAATACAAAAAAACTGACTCCTCTTACTGTCTATGATTTGAACCATTGCTGTGACACTAGTTATAGATTCCGATGCTTCACTTCAAGTTTGCTGTATCACTCTGACCGTCTTATTGACGATGAAACACAGACATTGCATCGGAATTAAATACAAAAGGCACAATGCCGACTTCATTATAATAAAACTGACTCTTCTTACTGTCTATGCTTTGAACCATTCCTGTGGCACTAGTTATAGACTCCGATGCTTCACTTCAGGTTTACTGTATCCTTCTGACCTTCTTATTGACGATGAAACACCGAAATTGCATCGGAATTAAATACAAAAGGCACAATGCCGACTTAAGTACAAGTAAACTGACTTTTCTTACTGTCTATGATTTGAACCATTTGTGTGACACTAGTTATAGATTCCGATGCTTCACTTCAGGTTTACTGTAACCCTCTGACCTTCGTATTGACGATGAAACAGAGAAATTGCATCGGAATTGAATACAAAAGGCACAATGCCGACTTAAGTACAAGAATACTGACTCTTCTTACTGTCCATGTTTTGAACGTCTCCTTTGACACTAGTTATAGATTCCGATGCTTTACTTTAGGTTTACTGTATCCCTCTGACCTTCTTATTGACGATGAAACACAGAAATTGCATCGGAATTGAATACAAAAGGCACAATGCCAACTTAAGTACAAGAAAACTGACTCTTCTTACTGTCTATGTTTTGAAACATTCCTGTGACACTAGTTATAGATGCCGATACTTCCCTTCAAGTATACTGTATCCCTCTGACCTTCTTATTGACGATGAGACACAGAAATTGCATCGAAATTAAATATAAAAGGCACAATGCCGAGTAAAGTACAAGAAAACTGACTCTTCTTACTGTCTATACTTTGAACCATTCCTGTGACACTTGTTATAGATTCCGATGCTTCATCTCAGGTTTACTGTATCCCTCTGACCTTATTGACGATGAAACACAGAAATTGCATCGGAATTAAATACAAAAGGCACAATGCCGACTTAAGTACAAGGAAACTGACTCTTCTTACTGTCTGTGTTTTGAACCATTCCTGTGACACTAGTTATAGGTTCCGATGCTTCACTTCAGGTTTATTGTATCGCTCTGACCTTCTTATTGACGATGAAACACAGAAATTGAATCGGAATTAAATACAAAAGGCACAATGCCGACCTAAGTACAACAAAACTGACTCTTCTTACTGTCTATATTTTGACCCATTCCTGTGGCACTTGTTATAGATTCCGATGCTTCATTTCAGGTTTGCTGTATCCCTCTGACCTTATTGACGATGAAACACAGAAATTGCATCGGAATTAAATACAAAAGGCACAATGCCGACTTAAGTACAAGGAAACTGACTCTTCTTACTGTCTATGATTGAACCTTTCTTGTGAGACCAGTTTTAGATTCCGATGCTTGACTTCAGGTTTACTGTATCCCTTGGACCTTCATATTGACGACGAATCACAGAAATTGCATCGGAATTAAATAGAAAAGGCACAATGCCGACTAAAGTTCAAGAAAACTGATTCTTCTTAATGTAAATGTTTTGAACCATTCCTGTGACACTAGTTATAGATTCCGATGGTTCACTTCAGGTTTACTGTATCCCTCTGACCTTCTTACTGACGATGAATTACAGAAATTGCATCGGAATTAAATACAAAAGGCACAATGACGACTCAAGTACAAGAAGACTGGCTCTTCTTACTGTCTATATTTTGAACCTTTCCTGTGAGTCCGGTTTTAGATTCAGATGCTTTACTTCAGGTTTACTGTATCCCTTGGCCCTTCTTATTGACGACGTAACACAGATATTGCATCGGAATTATATAGAAAAGGCACAATGCCGACTTAAATACAAAAAATCTGACTCCTCTTACTGTCTATGTTTTGAACCATTGCTGTGTCACTAGTTATAGATTCCGATGCTTCACTTCAAGTTTGCTGTATAACTCTGACCGTCTTATTGACGATGAAACACAGACATTGCATCGGAATTAAATGCAAAAGGCAAAATGCCGACTTAGGTACAAGTAAACTGACTTTTCTCACTGTCTATGATTTGAACCATTTGTGTGACACTAGTTATAGATTCCGATGCTTCACTTCAGGTTTACTGTAACCCTCTGACCTTCGTATTGACGATGAAACAGAGAAATTGCATCGGAATTGAATACAAAAGGCACAATGCCGACTTAAGTACAAGAATACTGACTCTTCTTACTGTCCATGTTTGAACATCTCCATTGACACTAGTTATAGATTCCGATGCTTCACTTTAGGTTTACTGTATCCCTCTGACCTTCTTATTGACGATAAAACACAGAAATTGCATCGGAATTAAATACGATAGGCTCAATGCCGACTTAAGTAAAAGAAAACTGACTCTTCTTACTGTCTATGTTTTGAACCATTCCTGTGACACTAGTTATAGATTCCGATGCTTCACTTCAGGTTTACTGTATCCCTCTGACCTTCTTATTGACGATGAAACACAGAAATTTAATCGGCATTAAATACAAAAGGCACAATGCCGTCTTACGTACAAGAAATCTGACTCTTCTTACTGTCTATGTTTTGAAGATCTCCTTTGACACTAGTTATAGATTCCGATGCTTCACTTCAGGTTTACTGTATCCCCCTGACCTACTTAGTGACGATTAAACACAGAAATTACATGGGAATTAAATACAAAAGGCACTATGCCGAGTTAAGTTCAAGTAAACTGACTTTTCTTAGTGTCTATGGTTTTAACCATTCCTGTGACACTAGTTATAGATTCCGATGCTCCACTTCAGGTATACTGTATCCCTCTGACCTTCTTATTGACGATGACACACAGAAATTGCATCGGAATTAAATACAAAAGGCACAATGCCGACTCAAGTACAAGAAGACTGGCTCTTCTTACTGTCTATGTTTTAACCTTTCCTGTGAGACACGTTTTAGATTCCGATGCTTCACTTCGGGTTTACTGTATCCCTTGGCCCTCCTTATTGACGACGAAACACAGAAAGTGTGTCGGCATTAAATACAAAAGGCACAATGCCGACTTAAGTACAAGAAATCTGACTCTTCTTACTGTCAATGTTTTGAACATCGCCTTTGACACTAGTTATAGATTCCGATGCTTCACTTCAGGTTTACTGTATCCCTCTGACCTTCTCATTGACGATGAAACACAGAAATTGCATCGGAATTAAATAAGAAAGGCACAATGCCGACTTAAGTTAAAGAAAACTGACTCTTCTTACTGTCTATGTTTTGAACCATTCCTGTGACACTAGTTATAGATTCCGATGCTTCACTTCATGTTTACTGTATCCCTCTGACCTTCTTATTGACGATGAAACACAGAAATTTAATCGACATTAAATACAAAAGGCACAATGCCGACTTAAGTACAAGAAATCTGACTCTTCTTACTGTCTCTGTTTTGAACATCTCCTTTGACACTAGTTATAGATTCCGATGCTTCACTACAGATTTAATGTATCCCTCTGACCTTCTTATTGACGATGAAACGCAGAAATTGCATGGGAATTAAATACAAAAGGCACTATGCCGACTTAAGTACAAGTAAACTGACTTTTCTTACTGTCTATGGTTTTAACCATTCCTGTGACACTAGTTACAGATTCCGGTGCTCCACTTCAGGTATACTGTATCCCTCTGACCTTGTTATTGACGATGACACACAGAAATTGCATCGGAATTAAATACAAACGGCACAATGCCAACTTAAGTACAAGAAAACTGACTCTTCTTACTGTCTATGTTTTGAAACATTCCTGTGACACTAGTTATAGATGCCGATACTTCCCTTCAGGTATACTGTATCCCTCTGACCTTCTTATTGACGATGAGACACAGAAATTGCATCGAAATTAAATATAAAAGGCACAATGCCGACTTAAGTACAAGAAAACTGACTCTTCTTACTGTCTATACTTTGAACCATTCCTGTGACACTTGTTATGGATTCCGATGCTTTATCTCAGGTTTACTGTATTCCTCTGACCTTATTGACGATGAAACACAGAAATTGCATCGGAATTAAATACAAAAGGCACAATGCCGACTTAAGTACAAGGAAACTGACTCTTCTTACTGTCTGTGTTTTGAACCATTCCTGTGACACTAGTTATAGGTTCCGATGCTTCACTTCAGGTTTACTGTATCCCTCTGACCTTCTTATTGACGATGAAACACAGAAATTGAATCGGAATTAAATACAAAAGGCACAATGCCGACTTAAGTACAAGAAAACTGACGCTTCTTACTGTTTGTGTTTTGAATCACTCCTGTGACACTAGTTATAGATTCCGATGCTTCACTTCAGGTTTACTGTATCCCTCTGACCTTCTTATTGACGATGAAACACAGAAATTGCATCGGAATACAAACAAAAGGCACAATGCCGACTTAAGTACAAGAAGACTGCCTCTTCTTACTGTCTATGTTTTGAACTATTCCTGTGACACTAGTTATAGATTCCGAAGCTTCACTTCAGGTTTACTGCATCCCTCTGACCTTCTTATTGACGATGAAACACAGAAATTGCATCGGAATTAAATACAGAAGGCACAATGCCGACTTTATTATAATAAAACTGACTCTTCTTACTGTCAATGCTTTGAACCATTCCTGTGGCACTAGTTATAGACTCCGATGCTTCACTTCAGGTTTACTGTATCCCTCTGACCTTCTTATTGACGATGAAACAACGAAATTGCATCGGAATTAAATACAAAACGCACAATGCCGACTTAAGTACAAGTAAACTGACTCTTCTTACTGTCTATGATTTGAACCATTTGTGTGACACTAGTTATAGATTCCGATGCTTCACTTCAGGTATACAGTAACCCTCTGACCTTCGTATTGACGATGAAACTGAGAAATTGCATCGGAATTGAATACAAAAGGCACAATGCCGACTTAAGTACAAGAAGACTGACTCTTCATACTGTCTATGTTTTCAACCATTCCTGTGCCACTAGTTATAGATTCCGATGCTTCACTTCAGGTTCACTGTATCCCTCTGACCTTCTAATTGTTGATGAAACATAGAAATTGCATCGGAATTATATACAAAAGGCACAATGCCGACTTAAGTGCAAGAAAATTAATTCTTCTTATTGCCTATGTTTTGAACCATTTCTGTGACACTAGTTATAGATTCCGATGACTCACTTCAGGAATACTGTATCCCTCTGACCTTCTTGTTGACGATGAAACACAGAAATTGCATCGGAATTAAATACGAAAGGCACAATGCCGACTTAAGTAAAAGAAAACTGACTCTACTTACTGACTATGTTTTGGACCATTCCTGTGACACTAGTTATAGATTCCGATGCTTCACATCAGGTTTACTGTATCCCTCTGACCTTCTTATTGACGATGAAACACAGAAATTTAATCGGCATTAAATACAAAAGGCACAATGCCGACTTAAGTACAAGAAGACTGACTCTTCTTACTGTCTATGTTTTGAACCATTCCTGTGACACTAGTTATAGATTCCGATGCTTCACTTCACGTTTACTGTATCCCTCTGACCTTCTTATTGACGATGAAACACTGAAATTTATTCGGCATTAAATACAAAAGGCACAATGCCGACTTAAGTACAAGAAATCTGACTCTTCTTACTGTCTCTGTTTTGAACATCTCCTTTGACACTAGTTATAGATTCCGATGCTTCACTACAGATTTAATGTATCCGTCTGACCTTCTTATTGACGATGAAACGCAGAAATTGCATGGGAATTAAATACAAAAGGCACTATGCCGACTTAAGTGCAAGAAAACTGACGCTTCTTACTGTTTGTGTTTTGAATCACTCCTGTGACACTAGTTATAGATTCCGATGCTTCACTTCAGGTTTACTGTATCCCTCTGATCTTCTTATTGACGATGAAACACAGAAATTGCATCGGAATACAAACAAAAGGCACAATGCCGACTTAAGTACAAGAAGACTGCCTCTTCTTACTGTCTATGTTTTGAACTATTCCTGTGACACTAGTTATAGATTCCGAAGCTTCACTTCAGGTTTACTGTATCCCTCTGACCTTCTTATTGACGATGAGACACAGAAATTGCATCGAAATTAAATATAAAAGGCACAATGCCGACTTAGGTACAAGAAAACTGACTCTTCTTACTGTCTATACTTTGAACCATTCCTGTGACACTTGTTATAGATTCCGATGCTTCATCTCAGGTTTACTGTATCCCTCTGACCTTATTGACGATGAAACACAGAAATTGCATCGGAATTAAATACAAAAGGCACAATGCCGACTTAAGTACAAGGAAACTGACTCTTCTTACTGTCTGTGCTATGAACCATTCCTGTGACACTAGTTATAGGTTCCGATGCTTCACTTCAGGTTTACTATATCCCTCTGACCTTCTTATTGACGATGAAACACAGAAATTGAATCGGAATTAAATACAAAAGGCACAATGCCGACTTAAGTACAAGAAAACTGACGCTTCTTACTGTTTGTGTTTTGAATCACTCCTGTGACACTAGTTATAGATTCCGATGCTTCACTTCAGGTTTACTGTATCCCACTGACCTTCTTATTGACGATGAAACACAGAAATTGCATCGGAATTAAATACAAAAGGCACAATGCCGACTTCATTATAATAAAACTGACTCTTCTTACTGTCTATGCTTTGAACCATTCCTGTGGAACTAGTTATAGACTCCGATGCTTCACTTCAGGTTTACTATATCCCTCTGACCTTCTTATTGACGATGAAACACCGAAATTGCATCGGAATTAAATACAAAAGGCACAATGCCGACTTAAGCACAAGTAAACTGACTCTTCTTACTGTCTATGATTTGAACCATTTGTGTGACACTAGTTATAGATTCCGATGCTTCACTTCAGGTTAACTGTAACCCTCTGACTTTCGTATTGACGATGAAACAGAGAAATTGCATCGGAATTGAATACAAAAGGCACAATGCCGACTTAAGTACAAGAAGACTGACTCTTCATACTGTCTATGTTTTGAACCATTCCTGTGACACTAGTTATAGATTCCGATGCTTCACTTCAGGTTCACTGTATCCCTCTGACCTTCTAATTGTCGATGAAACATAGAAATTGCATCGGAATTATATACAAAAGGCACAATGCCGACTTAAGTACAAGAAAATTAATTCTTCTTATTGCCTATGTTTTGAACCATTACTGTGACACTAGTTATAGATTCCGATGACTCACTTCAGGAATACTGTATCCCTCTGACCTTCTTGTTGACGATGAAACACAGAAATTGCATCGGAATTAAATACGAAAGGCACAATGCCGACTTAAGTAAAAGAAAACTGACTCTTCTTACTGACTATGTTTTGGACCATTCCTGTGACACTAGTTATAGATTCCGATGCTTCACATCAGGTTTAATGTATCCCTCTGACCTTCTTATTGACGATGAAACACAGAAATTTAATCGGCATTAAATACAAAAGGCACAATGCCGACTTAAGTACAACAAATCCTACTCTTCTTACTGTCCATGTTTTGAACATCGCCTTTGACACTAGTTAGAGATTCCGATGCTTCACTTTAGGTTTACTGTATCCCTCTGACTTTCTTATTGACGATGAAACTCAGAAATTGCATCGGAATTAAATACGAAAGGCACAATGCCGACTTAAGTAAAAGAAAACTGACTCTTCTTACTGTCTATGCTTTGAACCATTCCTGTGGCACTAGTTATAGACTCCGATGCTTCACTTTAGGTTAACTGTATCCCTCTGACCTTCTTATTGACGATGAAACACAGAAATTGCATCGGAATTAAATACGAAAGGCACAATGCCGACTTAAGTAAAAGACAACTGACTCTTCTTACTGTCTATAATTTGAACCATTCCTGTGACACTAGTTATAGATTCCGATGCTTCACTTCAGGTTTACTGTATCACTCTGACCTTCTTATTGACGATGAAACACAGAAATTTAATCGGCATTAAATACAAAAGGCACAATGCCGACTTAAGTACAAGAAATCTGACTCTTCTTACTGTCTATGTTTTTCACATCCCCTTTGACACTAGTTATAGATTCCGATGCTTCACTTCAGGTTTACTGTATCCCTCTGACCTTCTTATTGACGATGAAACTAAGAAATTACATGGGAATTAACTACAAAAGGCACTATGCCGACTTAAGTACAAGTAAACTGACTTTTCTTACTGCCTATGGTTTTAACCATTCCTGTGACACTAGTTATAGATTCCGATGCTCCACTTCAGGTATACTGTATCCCTCTGACCTTCTTATTGACGATGACACACAGAAATTGCATCGCAATTACATACAAAAGGCACAATGCCGACTTAAGTACAAGAAAACTGACTCTTCTTACTGTCTATGTTTTGAACCATTCCTGTGACACTAGTTATAGATTCCGATGCTTCACTTCACGTTTTCTGTATCCCTCTGACCTTCTTATTGACGATGAAACACAGAAATTTAATCGGCATTAAATACAAAAGGCACAATGCCGACTTAAGTACAAGAAATCTGACTCTTCTTACTGTCTCTGTTTTGAACATCTCCTTTGACACTAGTTATAGATTCCGATGCTTCACTACAGATTTAATGTATCCCTCTGACCTTCTTATTGACGATGAAACACAGAAATTGCATGGGAATTGAATACAAAAGGCACTATGCCGACTTAAGTAAACTGACTTTTCTTACTGTCTATGGTTTTAACCATTCCTGTGACAGTAGTTACAGATTCCGGTGCTCCACTTCAAGTATACTGTATCCCTCTGACCTTGTTATTGACGATGACACACAGAAATTGTGTCGCAATTAAATACAAAAGGCATAATGCCGACTTAAGTACAAGAAAACTGGCTCTTCCTACTCTCTATGCTTTTAACCATTCCTGTGACACTAGTTATAGGTTCCGATGCTTCACTTCATTTTTACTGTATCCCTCTGACCTTCTTATTGACGATGAAACACAGAAATTGCATCGGAATTAAATACAAAAGGCACAATGCCGACTTAAGTACAAGAAAACTGACTCTTCTTACTGTCTATACTTTGAACCTTTCCTGTGACACTTGTTATAGATTCCGATGCTTCATCTCAGGTTTACTGTATCCCTCTGACCTTATTGACGATGAAACACAGAAATTGCATCGGAATTAAATACAAAAGGCACAATGCCGACTTAAGTACATGGAAACTGACTCTTCTTACTGTCTGTGCTTTTGAACCATTCCTGTGACACTAGTTATAGGTTCCGATGCTTCACTTCAGGTTTACTGTATCCCTCTGACCTTCTTATTGACGATGAAACACAGATATTGAATCGGAATTAAATACAAAAGGCACAATGCCGACTTAAGTACAAGAAAACTGACGCTTCTTACTGTTTGTGTTTTGAATCACTCCTGTGACACTAGTTATAGATTCCGATGCTTCACTTCAGGTTTACTGTATCCCTCTGACCTTCTTATTGACGATGAAACACAGAAATTTCATCGGAATACAAACAAAAGGCACAATGCCGACTTAAGTACAAGAAGACTGCCTCTTCTTACTGTCTACGTTTTGAACTATTCCTGTGACACTAGTTATAGATTCCGAAGCTTCACTTCAGGTTTACTGTATCCCTCTGACCTTCTTATTGACGATGAGACACAGAAATTGCATCGGAATTAAATACAAAAAGCACAATGCCGACTTCATTATAATAAAACTGACTCTTCTTACTGTCTATGCTTTGAACCATTCCTGTGGCACTAGTTATAGACTCCGATGCTTCACTACAGGTTTACTGTATCCCTCTGACCTTCTTATTGACGATGAAACACCGAAATTGCATCGGAATTAAATACAAAAGGCACAATGCCGACTTAAGTACAAGTAAACTGACTCTTCTTACTGTCTATGATTTGAACCATTTGTGTGACACTAGTTATAGATTCCGATGCTTCACTTCAGGTTTACTGTAGCCCTCTGACCTTCGTATTGACGATGAAACAGAGAAATTGCATCGGAATTGAATACAAAAGGCACAATGCCGACTTAAGTACAAGAAGACTGACTCTTCATACTGTCTATGTTTTGAACCATTCCTGTGACACTAGTAATAGATTCCGATGCTTCACTTCAGATTCACTGTATCCCTCTGACCTTCTAATTGTCGATGAAACATAGAAATTGCATCGGAATTTTATACAAAAGGCACAATGCCGCCTTAAGTACAAGAAAATTAATTCTTCTTATTGCCTATGTTTTCAACCATTCCTGTGATACTAGTTATAGATTCCGATGACTCACTTCAGGAATACTGTATCCCTCTGACCTTCTTGTTGACGATGAAACACAGAAATTGCATCGGAATTAAATACGAAAGGCACAATGCCGACTTAAGTTAAAGAAAACTGACTCTTCTTACTGACTATGATTTGGACCATTCCTGTGACACTAGTTATAGATTCCGATGCTTCACATCAGGTTTACTGGATCCCTCTGACCTTCTTATTGACGATGAAACACAGAAATTTAATCGGCATTAAATACAAAAGGCACAATGCCGACTTAAGTACAACAAATCTTACTCTTCTTACTGTCCACGTTTTGAACATCGCCTTTGACACTAGTTATAGATTCCGATGCTTCACTTTAGGTTTACTGTATCCCTCTGACCCTCTTATTGACGATGAAACACAGAAATTGCATCGGAATTAAATACGAAAGGCACAATGCCGACTTAAGTAAAAGAAAACTGACTCTTCTTACTGTCTATGTTTTGAACCATTCCTGTGGCACTAGTAATAGACTCCGATGCTTCACTTCAGGTTTACTGTATCCTTCTGACCTTCTTATTGACGATGAAACACCGAAATTGCATCGGAATTAAATACAAAAGGCACAATGCCGACTTAAGTACAAGTAAACTGACTCTTCTTACTGTCTATGATTTGAACCATTTGTGTGACACTAGTTATAGATTCCGATGCTTCACTTCAGGTTTACTGTAACCCTCTGACCTTCGTATTGACGATGAAAGAGAGAAATTGCATCGGAATTGAATACAAAAGGCACAATGCCGACTTAAGTACAAGAAGACTGACTCTTCATACTGTCTATGTTTTGAACCATTCCTGTGACACTAGTTATAGATTCCGATGCTTCACTTCAGGTTCACTGTATCCCTCTGACCTTCTTATTGTCGATGAAACATAGAAATTGCATCGGAATTATATACAAAAGGCACAATGCCGACTTAAGTACAAGAAAATTCTTTCTTCTTATTGCCTATGTTGTAAACCATTCCTGTGACACTAGTTATAGATTCCGATGACTCACTTTAGGAATACTGTATCCCTCTGACCTTCTTGTTGACGATGAAACACAGAAATTGCATTGGAATTAAATACGAAGGGCACAATGCCGACTTAAGTAAAAGAAAACTGACCCTTATTACACACTATGTTTTGGACCATTCCTGTGTCACTAGTTATAGATTCCGATGCTTCACATCAGGTTTACTGTATCCCTCTGACCTTCTTATTGACGATGAAACACAGAAATTTAATCGGCATTAAATACAAAAGACACAATGCCGACTTAAGTACGACAAATCTTACTCTTCTTACTGTCCATGTTTTGAACATCTCCTTTGACACTAGTTATAGATTCCGATGCTTCACTTTAGGTTAACTGTATCCCTCTGACATTCTTATTGACGACAAAATACAGAAATTGCATCGGAATTAAATACGAAAGGCACAATGCCGACTTAAGTAAAAGAAAACTGACTCTTCTTACTGTCTATGATTTGAACCATTCCTGTGACACTAGTTATAGATTCCGATGCTTCACTTCAGGTTTACTGTATCCCTCTGACCTTCTTATTGACGATGAATCACTGAAATTTAATCGGCATTAAATACAAAAGGCACAATGCCGACTTAAGTACAAGAAATCTGACTCTTCTTACTGTCTATGTTTTGCACATCTCCTTTGACACTAGTTATAGATTCCGATGCTTCACTTCAGGTTTACTGTATCCCTCTGACCTTCTTATTGACGATGAAACACAGAAATTACATGGGAATTAATACAAAAGGCACTATGCCGACTTAAGTACAAGTAAACTGACTTTTCTTACTGTCTATGGTTTTAACCATTCCTGTGACACTAGTTATAGATTCCGATGCTCCACTTCAGGTATACTGTATCCCTCTGACCTTCTTATTGACGATGACACACAGAAATTGCATCGCAATTACATACAAAAGGCACAATGCCGACTTAAGTACAAGAAAACTGACTCTTCCTATTCTCTATGTTTTTAACCATTCCTGTGACACTAGTTATAGATTCCGATGCTTCACTTCAGGTTTACTGTATCCCTCTGACCTTTTTATTGACGATGAAACACAGAAATTGCATCGGAATTAAAAACAAAAGGCACAATGCCGAATTCATTATAATAAAACTGACTCTTCTTACTGTCTATGCTATGAACCATTCCTGTGGCACTAGTTATAGACTCCGATGCTTCACTTCAGGTTTACTGTATCCTTCTGACCTTCTTATTGACGATGAAACACCGAAATTGCATCGGAAATAAATACATAAGGCACAATGCCGACTTAAGTACAAGTAAACTGACTCTTCTTACTGTCTATGATTTGAACCATTTGTGTGACACTAGTTATAGATTCCGATGCTTCACTTCAGGTTTACTGTAACCCTCTGACCTTCGTATTGACGATGAAATAGAGAAATTGCATCGGAATTATATAGAAAAGGCACAATGCCGACTTAAGTACATGAAAATTGACTCTTCTTACTGTTTATGTCTTGAACCATTCCTGTGAGACCAGTTATAGATTCCGACGCATCACTTCAGGTTCCCTGCATCGTTCTGACCTTCTTATTGACGACGAAACACAGAAATTGCTGCGGAAATAAATAGAAAAGCACAATGCCGACTCAAGTACAAGTAGACTGGCTCTTCTTACTGTCTATGTTTTGAACCTTTCCTGTGAGACCAGTTTTAGATTCCGATGCTTGACTTCAGGTTTACTGTATCCCTTGGACCTTCTTATTGACGACGAAACACAGATATTGCATCGGAATTAAATAGAAAAGGCACAATGCCGACTTAAGGTCAAGAAAACTGATTCTTCTTAATGTCCATGTTTTGAACCATTCCAGTGACACTAGTTATAGATTCCGATGCTTCACTTCAGGTTTACTGTATCCCTCTGACCTTCTTATTGACGATGAAACACAGAAATTGCATCGGAATTAAATACAAAAGGCACAATGACGACTCAAGTACAAGAAGACTGGCTCTTCTTACTGTCTATATTTTGAACCTTTCCTGTGAGTCCGGTTTTAGATTCAGATGCTTCGCTTCAGGTTCACTGAATCCCTTGGCCCTTCTTATTGACGACGTAACACAGATATTGCATCGGAATTATATAGAAAAGGCACAATGCCGACTTAAATACAAGAAAACTGACTCCTCTTACTGTCTATGTTTTGAACCATTCCTGTGACACTAGTTATAGAATCCGATGCTTCACTTCAGGTTTGCTGTATCCCTCCGACCGTCTTATTGACGATGAATCACAGAAATTGCATCGGAATTATAAACAAAAGGCACAACGCCGACCCAAGTACAAGATGACTGGCTCTTCTTACTGTCTATGCTTTGAACCATTCCTGTGGCACTAGTTATAGACTCCGATGCTTCACTTCAGGTTTACTGTATCCTTCTGACCATCTTATTGACGATGAAACACCGTAATTGCATCGGAATTAAATACAAAAGGCACAATGCCGACTTAAGTACAAGTAAACTGACTCTTCTTACTGTCTATGATTTGAACCATTTGTGTGACACTAGTCATAGATTCCGATGCCTCACTTCAGGTTTAGTGTAACCCTCTGACCTTCGTATTGACGATGAAAGAGAGAAATTGCATCGGAATTGAATACAAAAGGCACAATGCCGACTTGAGTACAAGAAGACTGACTCTTCTTACTGTCTATGTTTTGAACCATTCCTGTGACACTAGTTATAGATTCCGGTGCTTCACTTCAGGTTCACTGTATCCCTCTGACCTTCTTATTGTCGATGAAACATAGAAATTGCATCGGAATTATATACAAAAGGCACAATGCCGACTTAAGTACAAGAAAATTGATTCTTCTTATTGCCTATGTTTTGAACCATTCCTGTGACACTAGTTATAGATTCCGATGCCTCACTTCAGGAATACTGTATCCCTCTGACCTTCTTATTGACGATGAAACACAGAAATTGCATTGGAATTAAATACGACAGGCACAATGCCGACTTAAGTAAAAGAAAACTGACTCTTCTTACTGTCTGTCCTTTGAACCATTCCTGTGACACTTGTTATAGATTCCGATGCTTCATCTCAGGTTTACTGTATCCCTCTGACCTTATTGACGATGAAACACAGATATTGCATCGGAATTAAATACAAAAGACACAATGCCGACTTAAGTGGAAGGAAACTGACTCTTCTTACTGTCTGTGTTTTGAACCATTCCTGTGACACTAGTTATAGATTCCGATGCTTCACTTCAGGTTTACTGTATCCTTCTGACCTTCTTATTGACGATGAAACACAGAAATTGCCTCGGAATTAAATACAAAAGGCACAATGCCGACTTAAGTAAAGGAAAACTGCTGCTTCTTACTGTTTGTGTTTTGAACCACTCCTGTGACACTAGTTGTCGATTCCGATGCTTCACTTCAGGTTTACTGTATCCCTCTGACCTTCTTATTGACGATGAAACACAGAAATTGCATCGGAATACAAACAAATGGCACAATGCCGACTTAAGTACAACAAATCTGACTCTTCTTACTGTCCATATTTTGAACATCTCCTTTGACACTAGTTATAGATTCCGATGCTTCACTTTAGGTTTACTGTATCCCTCTGACCTTCTTATTGACGATGAAACACAGAAATTGTATCGGAATTAAATACGAAAGGCACAATGCCGACTTAAGTACAAGAAAACTGACTCTTCCTACTCTCTATGTTTTTATCCATTCCTGTGACACTAGTTATAGATTCCGAAGCTCCACTTCTGGTATACTGTATCCCTCTGACCTTCTTATTGACGATGACACACAGAAATTGCTTCGGAATTAAATACAAAAGGCACAATGCCGACTTAAGTAAAGGAAAACTGACGCTTCTTACTGTTTGTGTTTTGAACCACTCCTGTGACACTAGTTGTCAATTCCGATGCTTCACTTCAGGTTTACTGTATCCCTCTGACCTTCTTATTGACGATGAAACAGAGAAATTGCATCGGAATTAAATACAAAAAAGCACAATCCCAACTTAAGTACAAGAAAACTGACTCTTCTTACTGTCTATGTTTTGAAACATTCCTGTGACACTAGTTATAGATGCCGATACTTCACTTCAGGTTTACTGTATCCCTCTGACCTTATTGACGATGAAACACAGAAATTGCATCGATATTAAATATAAAAGGCACAATGCCGACTTAAGTACAAGAAAACTGACTCTTCTTACTGTCTATACTTTGAACCATTCCTGTGACACTTGTTATAGGTTCCGATGCTTCATCTCAGGTTTACTGTATCCCTCTGACCTTTTTGACGATGAAACACAGAAATTGCATCGGAATTAAATACAAAAGGCACAATGCCGACTTAAGTACAAGGAAACTGACTCTTCTTACTGTCTGTGTTTTGAACCTTTCCTGTGACACTAGTTATAGATTCCGATGCTTCATTTCAGGTTTACTGTATCCCTCTGACATTCATATTGACGATGAAACACAGAAATGGCATCGGAATAAAATACGAAAGGCCCAATGCCCACTTAAGTACAAGAAAACGGACTCTTCTTACTGTCTATGTCTTGAACCATTCCTGTGACACTAGTTATAGATTCCGATGCTTCACTTCAGATTTTCTGTATCCCTCTGACCTTCTTATTGACGATTAAACACAGAAATTGCATCGGAATTAAATACAAGAGGCACAATGCCGACTTAAGTACAAGAAAACTGACTCTTCTTACGGTCTATGTTTTGAACCATTCCTGTGACACTAGTTATAGATTCCGATGCATCACTTCAGGGTTTACTGTAACCCTCTGACCTTCTTATTGACGATGAAACACAGAAATTGCATCGGAATTAAATACTAATAGCACAATGCCGAATTAAGTACAAGAAGACTGACCTTTCTTATTGTCTATCTATTGAACCGTTCCTGTGACACTAGTTATAGTTTCCGATGCTTCACTTCAGGTTTACTGTATCCCTCTGACCTTCTTATTGACGATAAAACACAAAAATTGCATTGGAATTAAATACAAAAGGCACAATGCCGGCTTAAGTACAAAATGACTGACTCTTCTTACTCTCTATGATTTGAACCATTCCTGTGACACTAGTTATAGTTTCCGATGCTTCTCTTCAGGTTTACTGTATCCCTCCGACCGTCTTATTGACGAGGAAACACAGAAATTGCATAGGAATTAAATACAAAAGGCACAATGCCGACTCAAGTACAAGAAGACTGGCTCTTCTTACTGTCTATGTATTGAACCATTTCTGTGACACTAATTATAGATTCCGATGCTTCACTTCAGGTTTACTGCATCCCTGTGACCATCTTATTGACGATGAAACACAGAAATTGCATCAGAATACTAACAAAAGGCACAATGCCGACTTAAGTACAAGAAGACAGACTCTTATTACTGCCTATGTTCTGACCCATTCCTGTGACACTAGTTATAGATTCCGATGCTTCACTTCTGGATTACTATATCCCGTTGACCTTCTTATTGACGATGAAACACAGAAATTGCATCAGAATTAAATACAAAAGGCACAATGCCGACTCAAGTTCAAGAAGACTGGCTCCTCTTACTGTTTATGTTTTGAACCTTTCCTGTGAGACCGGTTTTAGATTCCGATGCATCACTTCAGGTTTACTGTATCCCTTGGCACTTCTTATTGACGACGAAACGCAGAAAGTACATCGGAATTAAATAGAAAAGGAACAATGCCGACTTAAGTACAAGAAAACTGACTCTTCTTACTGTCTATGGTTTGAACCATTCCTGTGACACTAGTTATAGATTCCGATGCTTCACTTTAGGTTTGCTGTATCCCTCTGACCATCTTATTGACGATGAAACACAGAAATTGCATCGGAATTATAAACAAAAATCACAATGCCGACACAAGTACAAGAGGATTGGCTCTTCTTACTGTCTATGTTTTGAACCTTTCCTGTGAGACCGGTTTTAGATTCCGATGCTTCACTTCAGGTTTACTGTATCCCTTGGACCTTCTCATTCACGACGAAACACAGTAATTGCATCGGAATTAAATAGAAAAGGCACAATGCCGGGTTAAGTAAAAGAAAACTGACTCTTCTTACTGTCTATGCTTTGAACCATTCCTGTGACACTAGTTATAGATTCCAATGCATCACTTTAGGGTTACTGTATCCCTCTGACCTTCTTATTGACGATGAAACACAGAAATTGCATCGGAATTAAATACAAAAGACACAATGCCGACTTAATTATTAGAAAACTGACTCTTCATGCTTTGAACCATTCCTGTGACACTAGTTATAGCTTCCGATGCTTCACGTCAGGTTAACTGTATCCCTCTGACCTTCTTATTGACGATTAAACACAGAAATTGCATCGGAATTAAATACAAAAGGCACAATGCCTTCTCAAGTACAAGAAGACTGGCTCTTCTTACTGTCTATGGATTGAACCTTTCCTGTGAGACCGGTTTTAGATTCCGATGCTTCACTTCAGGTTTACTGTATCCCTTGGCCCTTCTTATTGACGACGAAACACAGAAAGTGCTACGGAATTAAATAGAAAAGGCAAAATGCCGACATAAGTACAAGAAAACTGACTCTTCTTACTGTCTATGTTTTTAACCATTCCTGTGACACTTGTTATAGATTCTGATGCTTCACTTCAGGTTTGCTGTATCCCTCTGACCGTCTCATTGACGATGTAACACAGAAATTGCATCGAAATTAAAAAAAAAAACTCACAATGCCGACTCAGGTACAAGAAGACTGGCTCTTCTTACTGTCTATCTTTTGAACCTTTCCTGTGGAACCGGTTTTAGATTCCGATGCTTCACTTCAGGTTTACTGTATCCCTTGGACATTCTTATTGGCGACGAAACGCAGAAATTGCATCGGAATTAAATAGAAAAGGCACAATGCCGACTTAAGTACAAGAAAACTGACACTTCTTGCAGTCTATGTTTTGAACCATTCCTGTGACACTAATTATAGATTCCGATGCATCACTTCAGGGTTTACTGTATCCCTCTGTCCTTCTTATTGACGCTGAAACACAGAAATTGCATCGGAATTAAGTACAAAACGCACAATGCCAACTTAAGTGCAAGAAGACTGACTCTTCTTACTGTCTATGTTTTGAACCATTCCTGTGACACTAGTTATAGATTCCGATGCTTCAGTTCAGGTTTACTGTATCCCTCTGACCTTCATATTGACGATGAAACACAGAAATTGCATCTGAACACTAACAAAAGGCACAATGCCGACTTAAGTACAAGAAGACAGACTCTTATTACTGCCTATGTTTTGACCCATTCCTGTGACACTAGTTATAGATTCCGATGCTTCACTTCTGGATTACTGTATCCCGTTGACCTTCTTATTGACGATGAAACACAGAAATTGCATCAGAATTAAATACAAAAGGCACAATGCCGACTCAAGTTCAAGTAGACTGGCTCCTCTTACTGTCTATGTTTTGAACCTTTCCTGTTAGACCGGTTTTAGATTCCGATGCATCACTTCAGGTTTACTGTATCCCTTGGCCCTTCTTATTGACGACGAAACACAGAAAGTGCATCGGAATTAAATAGAAAAGGAACAATGCCGACTTAAGTACAAGAAAACTGACTCTTCTTACTGTCTATGTTTTGAACTATTCCTGTGACACTAGTTATAGATTCCAATGCATCACTTCAGGGTTACTGTATCCCTCTGACCTTCTTATTGACGATGAAACACAGAAATTGCATCGGAATTAAATACAAAAGGCACAATGCCGACTCAAGTACAAGAAGACTGGCTCTTCTTACTGTCTATGTTTTGAACCTTTCCTGTGAGACCGGTTTTAGATTCCGATGCTTCACTTCAGGTTTACTGTATCCCTTGGACATTCTTATTGGCGACGAAACGCAGAAATTGCATCGGAATTAAATAGAAAAGGCACAATGCCGACTTAAGTACAAGAAAACTGACTCTTCTTACAGTCTATGTTTTGAACCATTCCTGTGACACTAGTTATAGATTCCGATGCATCACTTCAGGGTTTACTGTATCCCTCTGTCCTTCTAATTGCGATGAAACACAGAAATTGCATAGGAATTAAGTACAAAACGCACAATGCCAACTTAAGTGCAAGAAGACTCACTCTTCTTACTGTCTATGTTTTGAACCATTCCTGTGACACTAGTTATGGATTCCGATTCTTCAGTTCAGGTTTACTGTATCCCTCTGACCTTCATATTGACGATGAAACACAGAAATTGCATCGGAATTAAATACAAAAGGCACAATGCCGACTTAAGTACGAGAAATCTGACTCTTCTTACTGTCTATGTTTTTAACCATTCCTATGACACTTGTTATAGATTCTGATGCTTCACTTCAGGTTTGCTGTATCCCTCTGACCGTCTCATTGACGATGTAACACAGAAATTGCATCGGAATTAAAAAAAATCTCACAATGCCGACTCAAGTACAAGAAGACTGGCTCTTCTTACTGTCTATGTTTTGAACCTTTCCTCTGAGATCGGTTTTAGATTCCGATGCTTCACTTCAGGTTTACTGTATCCCTTGGACATTCTTATTGGCGACGAAACGCAGAAACTGCATCGGAATTAATTAGAAAAGGCACAATGCCGACTTAAGTACAAGAAAACTGACTCTTCTTACAGTCTATGTTTTGAACCATTCCTGTGACACTAGTTATAGATTCCGATGCATCACTTCAGGGTTTACTGTATCCCTCTGACCTTCTAATTGCGATGAAACACAGAAATTGCATAGGAATTAAGTACAAAACGCACAATGCCAACTTAAGTGCAAGAAGACTGACTCTTCTTACTGTCTATGTTTTGAACCATTCCTGTGACACTAGTTATGGATTCCGATGCTTCAGTTCAGGTTTACTGTATCCCTCTGACCTTCATATTGACGATGAAACACAGAAATTGCATCGGAATTAAATACAAAAGGCACAATGCCGACTTAAGTACAAGAAAACTGACTCTTCTTACTGTCTATGTTTTGAACCATTCCTGTGACACTAGTTATAGATTCCGATGCTTCACTTTAGGTTTGCTGTATCCATCTGACCGTCTTATTGACGATGAAACACAGAAATTGCATCGGAATTAAATACAAAATGCACAATGCCGACTCAAGTACGAGAAGTCTGGCTCTTCTTACTGTCTATGATTTGAACCATTCCTGTGAGACCGGTATTAGATACCGATGCTTTACTTCAGGTTTACTGTCTCCCTTGGCCCTTCTTATTGACGACGAAACACAGAAACTGCATCGGAATTAAATAGAAAAGGCACAAGGCCGACTAAAGTACAAGAAAACTGACTCTTCTTACTGTCTATGTTTTTAACCATTCCTGTGATACTTGTTATAGATTCTGATGCTTCACTTCAGGTTTGCTGTATCCCTCTGACCGTCTTAATGACGATGTAACACAGAAATTGCATCGGAATTAAAAAAAAACTCACAATGCCGACTCAAGTACAAGAAGACTGGCTCTTCTTACTGTCTATGTTTTGAACCTTTCCAGTGAGACCGGTTTTAGATTCCGATTCTTCACTTCAGGTTTACTGTATCCCTTGGACATTCTTATTGGCGACGAAACGCAGAAATTGCATCGGAATTAAATAGAAAAGGCACAATGCCGACTTAAGTACAAGAAAACTGACTCTTCTTACAGTCTATGTTTTGAACCATTCCTGTGACACTAGTTATGGATTCCGATGCATCACATCGGGGTTTACTGTAACCCTCTGACCTTCTTATTGACGATGAAACACAGAAATTGCATCGGAATTAAATACTAATAGCACAATGCCGAATTAAGTACAAGAAGACTGACCTTTCTTATTGTCAATCTATTGAACCGTTCCTGTGACACTAGTTATAGTTTCCGATGCTTCACTTCAGGTTTACTGCATCCCTGTGACCTTCTTATTGACGATAAAACACAGAAAATGCATTGGAATTAAATACAAAAGGCACAATGCCGGCTTAAGTACAAAATGACTGACTCTTCTCACTCTCTATGATTTGAACCATTCCTGTGACACTAGTTATAGTTTCCGATGCTTCTCTTCAGGTTTACTGTATCCCTCCGACCGTCTTATTGACGAGGAAACACAGAAATTGCATAGGAATTAAATACAAAAGGTACAATGCCGACTCAAGTACAAGAAGACTGGCTCTTCTTACTGTCTATGTATTGAACCATTTCTGTGACACTAGTTATAGATTCCGATGCTTCACTTTAGGTTTACTGCATCCCTCTGACCTTCATATTGACGATGAAACACAGTAATTGCATCGGAATTATATACAAGAGGCACAATGACGACTTAAGTACAAGAAAACTGATTCTTCTTACTCTCTATGTTTTGAACCATTCCAGTGCCACTAGTTACAGATTCCGATGCTTCACTTCAGGTTTACTGTATCCCTCTGACCCTCTTATTGACGATGAAACACAGAAATTGCATCTTAATTAAATACAAAAGGCACAATGCCGACTTAAGTACAAGAAAACTGACTCTTCTTACTGACTATGATTTGAATCATTCCTGTGACACTAGTTATTGATTCCGATGCTTCACTTCAGGTTTACTTTATCCCTATGACCTTCTTATCGACGATGAAACACATAAATTGCATCGGAATTAGATACAAAAGGCACAATGCCGACATAAGTACAAGAAAACTGACGCTTCTTACTGTTTATGTTATGAACCAGTCCTGTGACACTAGTTATAGATCCCGATGCTTCACTTCAGGTTTACTGCATCCCTGTGACCATCTTATTGACGATGAAACACAGAAATTGCATCAGAATACTAACAAAAGGCACAATGCCGACTTAAGTACAAGAAGACAGACTCTTATTACTGCCTATGATTTGACCCATTCCTGTGACACTAGTTATAGATTCCGATGCTTCACTTCGGGATTACTGTATCCTGCTGACCTTCTTATTGACGATGAAACACAGAAATTGCCTCAGAATTAAATACAAAAGGCACAATGCCGACTTAAGTACAAGAAAACTGACTCTTCTTACAGTCTATGTTTTGGACCATTCCTGTGACACTAGTTATAGATTCCGATGCATCACTTCTGGGTTTACTGTATCCCTCTGTCCTTCTTATTGACGATGAAACACAGAAATTGCATCGGAATTAAGTACAAAACGCACAATGCCAACTTAAGTGCAAGAAGACTGACTCTTCTTACTGTCTATGTTTTGAACCATTCCTGTGACACTAGTTATAGATTCCGATGCTTCAGTTCAGGTTTACTGTATCCCTCTGACCTTCATATTGACGATGAAACACAGAAATTGCATCAGAATACTAAAAAAAGGCACAATGCCGACTTAAGTACAAGAAGACAGACTCTTATTACTGCCTATGATTTGACCCATTCCTGTGACACTAGTTATAGATTCCGATGCTTCACTTCTGGATTACTGTATCCCGTTGACCTTCTTATTGACGATGAAACACAGAAATTGCATCAGAATTAAATACAAAAGGCACAATGCCGACTCAAGTTCAAGTAGACTGGCTCCTCTTACTGTCTATGTTTTGAACCTTTCCTGTTAGACTGGTTTTAGATTCCGATGCATCACTTCAGGTTTACTGTATCCCTTGGCCCTTCTTATTGACGACGAAACACAGAAAGTGCATCGGATTAAAATAGAAAAGGAACAATGCCGACTTAAGTACAAGAAAACTGACTCTTCTTACTGTCTATGTTTTGAACTATTCCTGTGACACTAGTTATAGATTCCAATGCATCACTTCAGGGTTACTGTATCAATCTGACCTTCTTATTGACGATGAAACACAGAAATTGCATCGGAATTAAATACAAAAGGCACAATGCCGACTGAAGTACAAGAAGACTGGCTCTTCTTACTGTCTATGAATTGAACCTTTCTTGTGAGACCGGTTTTAGATTCCGATGCTTCACTTCAAATTTACTGTATCCCTTGGCCCTTCTTATTGACGACGAAACACAGAAAGTGCATCGGAATTAAATAGAAGAGGCACAATGCCGACTTAAGTACAAGAAATCTGACACTTCTTACTGTCTATGTTTTTAACCATTCCTATGACACTTGTTATAGATTCTGATGCTTCACTTCAGGTTTGCTGTATCCCTCTGACCGTCTCATTGACGATGTAACACAGAAATTGCATCGGAATTAAAAAAAACTCACAATGCCGACTCAAGTACAAGAAGACTGGCTCTTCTTAATGTCTATGTTTTGAACCTTTCCTGTGAGACCGGTTTTAGATTCCGATGCATCACTTCAGGTTTACTGTATCCCTTGGCACTTCTTATTGACGACGAAACACAGAAAGTGCATCGGAATTAAATAGAAAATGAACAATGCCGACTTAAGTACAAGAAAACTGACTTTTCTTACTGTCTATGATTTGAACCATTCCTGTGACACTAGTTATAGATTCCGATGCTTCACTTTAGGTTTGCTGTATCCCTCTGACCGTCTTATTGACGATGAAACACAGAAATTGCATCGGAATTATAAAGAAAAATCACAATGCCGACACAAGTACAAGAGGATTGGCTCTTCTTACTGTCTTAGTTTTGAACCTTTCCTGTGAGACCGGTTTTAGATTCCGATGCTTCACTTCAGGTTTACTGTATCCCTTGGACCTTCTTATTCACGACGAAACACAGTAATTGCATCGGAATTAAATAGAAAAGGCACAATGCCGGGTTAAGTAAAAGAAAACTGACTCTTCTTACTGTCTATGCTTTGAACCATTCCTGTGACACTAGTTATAGATTCCAATGCATCACTTTAGGGTTACTGTATCCCTCTGACCTTCTTATTGACGATGAACACAGAAATTGCATCGGAATTAAATACAAAAGGCACAATGCCGACTTAATTATTAGAAAACTGACTCTACATGCTTTGAACCATTCCTGTGACTCTAGTTATAGCTTTCGATGCTTCACTTCAGGTTAACTGTATCCCTCTGACTTTCTTATTGACGATGAAACAAAGAAATTGCATCGGAATTAAATACCAAAGGCACAATGCCTTCTCAAGTACAAGAAGACTGGCTCTTCTTACTGTCTATGAATTGAACCTTTCCTGTGAGACCGGTTTTAGATTCCGATGCTTCACTTCAGGTTTACTGTATCCCTTGGCCCTTCTTATTGACGACGAAACACAGAAAGTGCATCGGAATTAAATAGAAAAGGCACAATGCCGACTTAAGTACAAGAAAACTGACTCTTCTTACTGTCTATGTTTTTAACCATTCCTGTGACACTTGTTATAGATTGTGATGCTTCACTTCAGGTTTGCTGTATCCCTCTGACCGTCTCATTGGCGATGTAACACAGAAATTGCATCGAAATTAAAAAAAAACTCACAATGCCGACTCAGGTACAAGAAGACTGGTTCTTCTTACTGTCTACGTTTTGAACCTTTCCTGTGAGACCGGTTTTAGATTCTTATGCTTCACTTCAGGTTTACTGTATCCCTTGGACATTCTTATTGGCGACGAAACGCAGAAATTGCACCGGAATTAAATAGAAAAGGCACAATGCCGACTTAAGTACAAGAAAACTGACTCTTCTTACAGTCTATGTTTTGAACCATTCCTGTGACACTAGTTATAGATTCCGATGCTTCAGTTCAGGTTTACTGTATCCCTCTGACCTACATATTGACGATGAAACACAGAAATTGCATCAGAATACTAACAAAAGGCACAATGCCGACTTAAGTACAAGAAGACAGACTCTTATTACTGCCTATGTTTTGACCCATTCCTGTGACACTAGTTATAGATTCCGATGCTTCACTTCTGGATTACTGTATCCCGTTGACCTTCTTATTGACGATGAAACACAGAAATTGCATCAGAATTAAATACAAAAGTCACAATGCCGACTCAAGTTCAAGTAGACTGGCTCCTCTTACTGTCTATGTTTTGAACCTTTCCTGTTAGACCGGTTTTAGATTCCGATGCTTCACTTCAAATTTACTGTATCCCTTGGCCCTTCTTATTGACGACGAAACACAGAAAGTGCATCGGAATTAAATAGAAGAGGCACAATGCCGACTTAAGTACAAGAAATCTGACTCTTCTTACTGTCTATGTTTTTAACCATTCCTATGACACTTGTTATAGATTCTGATGCTTCACTTCAGGTTTGCTGTATCCCTCTGACCGTCTCATTGACGATGTAACACAGAAATTGCATCGAAATTTAAAAAAAACTCACAATGCCGACTCAAGTACAAGAAGACTGGCTCTTCTTAATGTCTATGTTTTGAACCTTTCCTGTGAGACCGGTTTTAGATTCCGATGCATCACTTCAGGTTTACTGTATCCCTTGGCACTTCTTATTGACGACGAAACACAGAAAGTGCATCGGAATTAAATAGAAAATGAACAATGCCGACTTAAGTACAAGAAAACTGACTCTTCTTACTGTCTATGATTTGAACCATTCCTGTGACACTAGTTATAGATTCCGATGCTTCACTTTAGGTTTGCTGTATCCCTCTGACCGTCTTATTGACGATGAAACACAGAAATTGCATCGGAATTATAAAGAAAAATCACAATGCCGACACAAGTACAAGAGGATTGGCTCTTCTTACTGTCTTAGTTTTGAACCTTTCCTGTGAGACCGGTTTTAGATTCCGATGCTTCACTTCAGGTTTACTGTATCCCTTGGACCTTCTTATTCACGACGAAACACAGTAATTGCATCGGAATTAAATAGAAAAGGCACAATGCCGGGTTAAGTAAAAGAAAACTGACTCTTCTTACTGTCTATGCTTTGAACCATTCCCGTGACACTAGTTATAGATTCCAATGCATCACTTTAGGGTTACTGTATCCCTCTGACCTTCTTATTGACGATGAACACAGAAATTGCATCGGAATTAAATACAAAAGGCACAATGCCGACTTAATTATTAGAAAACTGACTCTACATGCTTTGAACCATTCCTGTGACTCTAGTTATAGCTTTCGATGCTTCACTTCAGGTTAACTGTATCCCTCTGACTTTCTTATTGACGATGAAACACAGAAATTGCATCGGAATTAAATACCAAAGGCACAATGCCTTCTCAAGTACAAGAAGACTGGCTCTTCTTACTGTCTATGAATTGAACCTTTCCTGTGAGACCGGTTTTAGATTCCGATGCTTCACTTCAGGTTTACTGTATCCCTTGGCCCTTCTTATTGACGACGAAACACAGAAAGTGCATCGGAATTAAATAGAAAAGGCACAATGCCGACTTAAGTACAAGAAAACTGACTCTTCTTACTGTCTATGTTTTTAACCATTCCTGTGACACTTGTTATAGATTGTGATGCTTCACTTCAGGTTTGCTGTATCCCTCTGACCGTCTCATTGACGATGTAACACAGAAATTGCATCGAAATTAAAAAAAAACTCACAATGCCGACTCAGGTACAAGAAGACTGGCTCTTCTTACTGTCTATGTTTTGAACCTTTCCTGTGAGACCGGTTTTAGATTCTTATGCTTCACTTCAGGTTTACTGTATCCCTTGGACATTCTTATTGGCGACGAAACGCAGAAATTGCATCGGAATTAAATAGAAAAGGCACAATGCCGACTTAAGTACAAGAAAACTGACTCTTCTTACAGTCTATGTTTTGAACCATTCCTGTGACACTAGTTATAGATTCCGATGCTTCAGTTCAGGTTTACTGTATCCCTCTGACCTACATATTGACGATGAAACACAGAAATTGTATCAGAATACTAACAAAAGGCACAATGCCGACTTAAGTACAAGAAGACAGACTCTTATTACTGCCTATGTTTTGACCTATTCCTGTGACACTAGTTATAGATTCCGATGCTTCACTTCTGGATTACTGTATCCCGTTGACCTTCTTATTGACGATGAAACACAGAAATTGCATCAGAATTAAATACAAAAGTCACAATGCCGACTCAAGTTCAAGTAGACTGGCTCCTCTTACTGTCTATGTTTTGAACCTTTCCTGTTAGACCGGTTTTAGATTCCGATGCTTCACTTCAAATTTACTGTATCCCTTGGCCCTTCTTATTGACGACGAAACACAGAAAGTGCATCGGAATTAAATAGAAGAGGCACAATGCCGACTTAAGTACAAGAAATCTGACTCTTCTTACTGTCTATGTTTTTAACCATTCCTATGACACTTGTTATAGATGCTGATGCTTCACTTCAGGTTTGCTGTATCCCTCTGACCGTCTCATTGACGACGTAACACAGAAATTGCATCGGAATTTAAAAAAAACTCACAATGCCGACTCAAGTACAAGAAGACTGGCTCTTCTTACTGTCTATGTTTTGAACCTTTCCTGTGAGACCGGTTTTAGATTTCGATGCTTCACTTCAGGTTTACTGTATCCCTTGGACATTCTTATTGGCGACGAAACGCAGAAATTGCATCGGAATTAAATAGAAAAGGCACAATGCCGACTTAAGTACAAGACAACTGACTCTTCTTACAGTCTATGTTTTGAACTATTCCTGTGACAATAGTTATAGATTCCGATGCATCACTTCAGGGTTTACTGTATCCCTCTGACCTTCTAATTGCGATGAAACACAGAAATTGCATAGGAATTAAGTACAAAACGCACAATGCCAACTTAAGTGCAAGAAGACTGACTCTTCTTACTGTCTATGTTTTGAACCATTCCTGTGACACTAGTTATGGATTCCGATGCTTCAGTTCAGGTTTACTGTATCCCTCTGACCTTCATATTGACGATGAAACACAAAAATTGCATCGGAATTAAATACAAAAGGCACAATGCCGACTTGTGTACAAGTAAACTGACTCTTCTTACTGTCTATGTTTTGAACCATTCCTGTGACACTAGTTATAGATTCCGATGCTTCACTTTAGGTTTAGTGTATCCCTCTGATCGACGTATTTACGATGAAACACAGAAATTTTATCGGAATTAAATACGAAAGGCACAATGCCGACTTAAGTACAAGAAAACTGACTCTTCTTAGTGTCTATGTTTTAACCATTCCTGTGGCACTAGTTATAGATTCCGATGCTTCACTTCAGGTTTACTGTATCCCTCTGACCTTCTTTTTGACGATGAAACACAGAAATTGCATAGGAATTAAATACAAATGGCACAATTCCGACTTAAGTACAATAAAACTGACTCTTCTTACTCTCTATGTTTTGAACCATTCCTGTGACACTAGTTATGGATTCCGATGCTTCAGTTCAGGTTTACTGTATCCCTCTGACCTTCATATTGACGATGAAACACAAAAATTGCATCGGAATTAAATACAAAAGGCACAATGCCGACTTGTGTACAAGTAAACTGACTCTTCTTACTGTCTATGTTTTGAACCATTCCTGTGACACTAGTTATAGATTCCGATGCTTCACTTTAGGTTTAGTGTATCCCTCTGATCGACGTATTTACGATGAAACACAGAAATTTTATCGGAATTAAATACAAAAGGCACAATGCCGACATAAGTACAAGAAAACTGACTCTTCTTACTGTCTATGTTTTGAACCATTCCTATGACACTAGTTATAGATTGCGATGCTTCCCTTCAGGCTTACTGTTTCCCTCTGACCTTCATATTGACGATGAAGCACAGAAATTACATCGGAATTAAATACAAAAGGCACAATGCCGACTTAAGTACAGGAAAACTGACGCTTCTTACTGTTTATGTTTTGAACCATTCCTGTGAGCCTAGTTATAGATTCCAATGCTTCACTTCAGTTTTACTGTATCCCTTTGATCGTCTTATTGACGATGAAACACAGATATTGCATCGGAATTAAATACAAATGGCACAATGCCGAATTAAGTACAAGAAGATTGACTTTTCTTCTTGTCTATGTATTGAACCGTTCCTGTGACACTAGTTATAGATTCCGATGCTTCACTTCAGGTTTACTGTATCCCTCTGACCTTCTTATCGACGATAAAACACAGAAAATGCATTGGAATTAAATACAAAAGGCACAATGCCGACTTAAGTACAAAATGACTGACTCTTCTTACTCTCTATGTTTTGAACCATTCCTGTGGCACTAGTTATAGTTTCCGATGCTTCACTTCAGGTTTACTGCATCCCTCCGACCGTCTTATTGACGATGAAACACAGAAATTGCATCGGAATTAAATACAAAAGGCACAATGCCGACTTAAGTACAAGAAAACTGACTCTTCTTACTGACTATGTTTTGAACCATTCCTGTGACACTAGTTATTGTTTCCGATGCTTCACTTCAGGTTTACTTTATCCCTATGACCTTCCTATTGACGATGAAACACATAAATTGCATCGTAATTAAATACAAAAGGCACAATGCCGACTTAAGTACAAGAAAACTGACTCTTCTTACTGACTATGTTTTGAACCATTCCTGTGACACTAGTTATAGATTCCGATGCATCACTTCAGGGTTTACTGTATCCCTCTGACCTTCTTCTTGACGATGAAACACAGAATTTGCATCGGAATAATATACAAAATGCAAAATGTCGACCTAAGTAAAAGTAAACTGACTCTTCTTACTGTCTATGTTTTGAAGCATTCCTGTGACACTTGTTATAGATTCCGATGCTTCTCTTCAGGTTTACTGTAACCCTCTGAACATCTTATTGACGATGAAACACAGAAATTGCATCGGAATTAAATACAAAACGCACAGTGCCGACTTAGGTACAAGAAGACTGATTCTTCTTACTGTCTATGTTTTGAACCATTCCTGTGACACTAGTTATAGATTCCGATGCTTCACTTCAGGTTTACTGTATCCTTCTGACCTTCATATTGACGATGAAACACAGAAATTGCATCGGAATTAAATACAAAAGGCACAATGCCGGCTTAAGTACAAAATGACTGACTCTTCTTACTGTCAATGTTTTGAACCATTCCTGTGACACTAGTTATAGATACCGATGCTTCACTTCTGGTTTACTGTATCCCGCTGACCTTCTTATTGACGATGAAACAGAGAAATTGCATCGGAATTAAATACAAAAGGCACAATGCCGACTCAAGTTCAAGAAGACTGGCTCTCCTTACTGTCTATGTTTTGAACCTTTACTGTGAGACCGGTTTTAGATTCCGATGCTTCACTTCAGGTTTACTGTATCCCTTGGCCCTTCTTATTGACGACTAAACACAGAAATTGCATCGGAATTAAATATAAAAGTCACAATGGTGACTTACGTACAAGAAAACTGACTCTTCTTACTGTCAATGTTTTGAACCATTCCTGTGACACTAGTTATAGATTCCGATGCTTCACTTCAGGTTTACTGTATCCCTCTGACCTTCATATTGACGATGAAACACAGAAATTGCATCAGAATACTAACAAAAGGCACAATGCCGACTTAAGTACAAGAAGACTGACTCTTCTTACTGCCTATGTTTTGAGCCATTCCTATGACACTAGTTATAAATACCGATGCCTCACTTCTGGTTTACTGTATCCCGCTGACCTTCATATTGACGATGAAACAGAGAAATTGCATCGGAATTAAATACAAAAGGCACAATGCCGACTCAAGTTCAAGAGGACTGGCTCTCCTTACTGTCTACGTTTTGAACCTTTACTGTGAGACCGGTTTTAGATTCCGATGCTTCACTTCAGGTTTACTGTATACCTTGGCCCTTCTTATTGACGACTAAACACAGAAAGTGCATCGGAATTAAATAGAAAAGGAACAATGCCGACTTAAGTACAAGAAAACTGACTCATCTTACTGTCTATGTTTTGAACTATTCCTGTGTCACTAGTTATAGATTCCGATGCTTCACTTCAGGTTTGCTGTATCCCTGTGACCGTCTTATTGACGATGAAACACAGAAATTGCATCGGAATTAAAAACAAAAGGCACAATGCCGACACAAGTTCAAAAAGATTGGCTCTTCTTACTGTCTATGTTTTGAACCATTCCTGTGAGATCGGTTTTAGATTCCGATGCTTCACTTCAGGTTTACTGTATCCCATGGACCTTCTTATTGAAGACGAGACACAGAAATTGCATCGGAATTAAATAGAAATGGCACAATGCCGGGTTAAGTAAAAGAAAACTGACTCTTCTTACTGTCTATGTTTTGAACCTTTCCTGTGTCACTAGTTATAGATTCCAATGTATCACCTCAGGGTTACTGTATCCCTCTGACCTTCTTATTGACGATGAAACACAGAAATTGCATCGGAATTAAATACAAAAGGCACAATGCCGACTTAATTACTAGAAAACTGACTCTTCTTACTGTCTATGCTTTGAACCATTCCTGTGACTCTAGTTATAGATTCCGATGCTTCACTTCAGGTTTACTGTATCCCTCTGACCTTCTTATTGACGATGAAACACAGAAATTGCATCGGAATTAAATACAAAAGGCACAATGCCGCCTTAAGTACAAGTAAACTGACTCTTCTTACTGTCTATGATTTGAACCACTCCTGTGACACTAGTTATGGATTCCGATGCTTCACTTCAGGTTTACTGTATCCCTCTGACCTTCATATTGACGATGAAACACAGAAATGGCATCGGAATTAAATAGAAAAGGCCCAAAGCCCACTTAAGTACAAGAAAACTGACTCTTCTTACTGTCTATGTTTTGAACCATTCCTGTGACACTAGTTATAGATTCCGATGCTTCACTTTAGGTTTACTGTATCCCTCTGACCTTCTTATTGACGATGAAACACAGAAATTGCATCGGAATTAAATACAAATGGCACAATGCCGACTTAAGTACAAGAAAACTGACTCTTCTTACTGTCTATGTTTTGAACCATTCCTGTGACACTAGTTATAGATTCCGATGATTCACTTCAGGTTTACTGTAGCCCTCTGACCTTCTTATTGACGATCAAACACAGAAATTGCATCGGAATACAAACAAAATGCACAATGCCGACATAAGTACAAGATGACTGACTCTTCTTACTGTCTATGTTTTGAACCATTCCTGTGACACTAATTATGGATTCCGATGCTTGACTTCAGGTTTACTGTATACCTCTGACCTTCTTATTGACGATGAAACACAGAAATTGCATTTTAATTAAATACAAAAGGCACAATGCCGACTTAAGTACAAGAAAACTGACTCTTCTTAGTGTCTATATTTAAACCATTCCTGTGACACTAGTTATAGATTCCGATGCTTCACTTCAGGTTTACTGTATCCCTATGACCTTCTTATTGACGATGAAACACAGAAATTGCATCGGAATTAAATACAAAAGGCCCAATGCCGACTTAAGTACAAGAAAACTGACGCTTCTTACTGTTTATGTTTTGAACCACTCCTGTGACACTAGTTATAGATTCCGATGCTTCACTTCAGGTTTACTAAATCTCTGTGTCCTTCGTATAGACGATGAAACACAGAAATTACATCGGAATTAAATACTAAAGGCACAATGCCGACTTAAGTACAAGGAAACTGACTCTTCTTACTGTCAATGTTTTGAACCATTACTGTGACACTAGTTATAGCTTCCGATGCTTCACTTCAGGTTTACTGTATCCCTCTGACCTTCATATTGACGATGAAACACAGATGTTGCATCGGAATTAGATACAAAAACCACAATGCCGACTTAAGTACAAGAAGACGGACCTTTCTTACTGTCTATGTTTTGAACCATTCCTGAGACACTAGTTATAGATTCCGATGCTTCACTTCAGGTTTACTGTATCCCTCTGACTTTCTTATTGACGATGAAGCACAGAAATTGCATCGGAATTGGATACAAAAGGCACATTGCCGACTTAAGTACAAGAAAACTGACTCTTCTTACTGTCTATGTTTGAACCATTCCTGTGACACTAGTTATAGATTCCGATGCTTCACCTCAGGTTTACTGTATCCTTCTGACCGTCTTATTGACGATGAACCACAGAAATTGCATTTTAATTAAATACAAACGGCACAATGCCGACTTAAGTACAACAAAACTGACTCTTCTTAGTGTCTATATTTGAACCATTCCTGTGACACTAGTTATAGATCCCGATGTTTCACTTCAGGTTTACTGTATCCCTTGGACCTTCTTATTGACGACGAAACACAGAAATTGCATCGGAATTAAATAGAAAAGGCACAATGCCGGGTTAAGTAAAAGAAAACAGACTCTTTTTACTGTCTATGTTTTTAACCATTCCTGTGACACTAGTTATAGATTCCAATGCATCACTTCAGGGTTACTGTATCCCTCTGACCTTCTTATTTACAATGAAACACAGAAATTGCATCGGAATGAAATACTAAAGGCACAATGCCGACTTAATTATTAGAAAACTGACTCTTCTTACCGTCTATGCTTTGAACCATTCCTGTGACTCTAGTTATAGCTTCCGATGCTGCACTTCAAGTTTACTGTATCCCTCTGACCTTCTTCTTGACGATGAAACACAGAATTTGCATCGGAATTAAATACAAAAGGCACAATGCCGACTTAGGTACAAGAAAACTGACTCTTCTTACTGTCTATGTTTTGAACCATTACTGTGACACTAGTTATAGATTCCGATGCTTCACTTAAGGTTTACTGTAGCCCTCAGACCTTCTTATTGACGATCAAACACAGAAATTGCATCGGAATGCAAACAAAATGCACAATGCCGACTTAAGTACAAGAAGACTGACTCTTCTTACTGTCTATGTTTTGAACCATTCCTATGACACTAGTTATAAATACCGATGCCTCACTTCTGGTTTACTGTATCCCGCTGACCTTCATATTGACGATGAAACAGAGAAATTGCATCGGAATTAAATACAAAAGGCACAATGCCGACTCAAGTTCAAGAGGACTGGCTCTCCTTGCTGTCTACGTTTTGAACCTTTACTGTGAGACCGGTTTTAGATTCCGATGCTTCACTTCAGGTTTACTGTATACCTTGGCCCTTCTTATTGACGACTAAACACAGAAAGTGCATCGGAATTAAATAGAAAAGGAACAATGCCGACTTAAGTACAAGAAAACTGACTCTTCTTACTGTCTATGTTTTGAACTATTCCTGTGTCACTAGTTATAGATTCCGATGCTTCACTTCAGGTTTGCTGTATCCCTGTGACCGTCTTATTGACGATGAAACACAGAAATTGCATCGGAATTAAAAACAAAAGGCACAATGCCGACACAAGTTCAAAAAGATTGGCTCTTCTTACTGTCTATGTTTTGAACCATTCCTGTGAGATCGGTTTTAGATTCCGATGCTTCACTTCAGGTTTACTGTATCCCATGGACCTTCTTATTGAAGACGAGACACAGAAATTGCATCGGAATTAAATAGAAATGGCACAATGCCGGGTTAAGTAAAAGAAAACTGACTCTTCTTACTGTCTATGTTTTGAACCTTTCCTGTGTCACTAGTTATAGATTCCAATGTATCACCTCAGGGTTACTGTATCCCTCTGACCTTCTTATTGACGATGAAACACAGAAATTGCATCGGAATTAAATACAAAAGGCACAATGCCGACTTAATTACTAGAAAACTGACTCTTCTTACTGTCTATGCTTTGAACCATTCCTGTGACTCTAGTTATAGATTCCGATGCTTCACTTCAGGTTTACTGTATCCCTCTGACCTTCTTATTGACGATGAAACACAGAAATTGCATCGGAATTAAATACAAAAGGCACAATGCCGCCTTAAGTACAAGTAAACTGACTCTTCTTACTGTCTATGATTTGAACCACTCCTGTGACACTAGTTATGGATTCCGATGCTTCACTTCAGGTTTACTGTATCCCTCTGACCTTCATATTGACGATGAAACACAGAAATGGCATCGGAATTAAATAGAAAAGGCCCAAAGCCCACTTAAGTACAAGAAAACTGACTCTTCTTACTGTCTATGTTTTGAACCATTCCTGTGACACTAGTTATAGATTCCGACGCTTCACTTTAGGTTTACTGTATCCCTCTGACCTTCTTATTGACGATGAAACACAGAAATTGCATCGGAATTAAATACAAATGGCACAATGCCGACTTAAGTACAAGAAAACTGTCTCTTCTTACTGTCTATGTTTTGAACCATTCCTGTGACACTAGTTATAGATTCCGATGATTCACTTCAGGTTTACTGTAGCCCTCTGACCTTCTTATTGACGATCAAACACAGAAATTGCATCGGAATACAAACAAAATGCACAATGCCGACATAAGTACAAGATGACTGACTCTTCTTACTGTCTATGTTTTGAACCATTCCTGTGACACTAATTATAGATTCCGATGCTTGACTTCAGGTTTACTGTATACCTCTGACCTTCTTATTGACGATGAAACACAGAAATTGCATTTTAATTAAATACAAAAGGCACAATGCCGACTTAAGTACAAGAAAACTGACTCTTCTTAGTGTCTATATTTAAACCATTCCTGTGACACTAGTTATAGATTCCGATGCTTCACTTCAGGTTTACTGTATCCCTATGACCTTCTTATTGACGATGAAACACAGAAATTGCATCGGAATTAAATACAAAAGGCCCAATGCCGACTTAAGTACAAGAAAACTGACGCTTCTTACTGTTTATGTTTTGAACCACTCCTGTGACACTAGTTATAGATTCCGATGCTTCACTTCAGGTTTACTAAATCTCTGTGTCCTTCTTATAGACGATGAAACACAGAAATTACATCGGAATTAAATACTAAAGGCACAATGCCGACTTAAGTACAAGGAAACTGACTCTTCTTACTGTCTATGTTTTGAACCATTACTGTGACACTAGTTATAGCTTCCGATGCTTCACTTCAGGTTTACTGTATCCCTCTGACCTTCATATTGACGATGAAACACAGATGTTGCATCGGAATTAGATACAAAAACCACAATGCCGACCTAAGTACAAGAAGACGGACCTTTCTTACTGTCTATGTTTTGAACCATTCCTGAGACACTAGTTATAGATTCCGATGCTTCACTTCAGGTTTACTGTATCCCTCTGACTTTCTTATTGACGATGAAGCACAGAAATTGCATCGGAATTGGATACAAAAGGCACATTGCCGACTTAAGTACAAGAAAACTGACTCTTCTTACTGTCTATGTCTGAACCATTCCTGTGACACTAGTTATAGATTCCGATGCTTCACCTCAGGTTTACTGTATCCTTCTGACCGTCTTATTGACGATGAACCACAGAAATTGCATTTTAATTAAATACAAACGGCACAATGCCGACTTAAGTACAACAAAACTGACTCTTCTTAGTGTCTATATTTGAACCATTCCTGTGACACTAGTTATAGATCCCGATGTTTCACTTCAGGTTTACTGTATCCCTCTGACCTTCTAATTGACGAAGAAACACAGATATTGCATCGGAATTAAATACAAAAGGCACAATGCCGACTCAAGTACAAGAAGACTGGCTCTTTTTACTGTCTATGTTAAGAACCTTTCCTGTGAGACCGGTTTTAGATTCCGATGTTTGACTTCAGGTTTACTGTATCCCTTGGCCCTTCTTATTGACGAAGAAACACAGAAATAGCATAGGAATTATATAGATAAGGCACAATGCCGACTTAAGTACATGAAACCTGACTCCTCTTTCTTTCTATGTTTTTACCATTCCTGTGACACTAGTTATAGATTCCGATGTTTCACTTCAGGTTTACTGTAGCCCTCTGACCTTCTTATTGACGATCAAACACAGAAATTGCATCGGAATACAAACAAAATGCACAATGCCGACTTAAGTACAAGATGACTGACTCTTCTTACTGTCTATGTTTTGAACCATTCCTGTGACACTAGTTACAGATTCCGATGCTTCACTTCAGGTTTACTGTATCCCTCCGACCATCTTATTCACGATGAATCACAACAATTGCATCGGAATTAAATACAAAAGGCACAATGCCGACTCAAGTACAAGAGGACTGGCTCTTCTTACTGTCTATGTTTTGAACCATTCCTGTGTCACTAGTTATAGATTCCGATGCTTCACTTCAGGTTTACTGTATCCCTCTGACCTTCATATTGACGATGAAACACAGATATTGCATCGAAATTATATACAAGAGGCACAATGCCGACTTAAGTACAAGCAGACTGCTCTTCATACTGTCTATGTTTTGAACCATTCCAGTGACACTAGTTATAGATTCCGATGCTTCACTTCAGGTTTACTGTATCCCTCTGACCTTATTGACGATGAACCACAGAAATTGCATTTTAATTAAATACAAACGGCACAATGCCGACTTAAGTACAACAAAACTGACTCTTCTTAGTGTCTATATTTGAACCATTCCTGTGACACTAGTTGTAGATTCCGATGCTTCACTTCAGGTTTACTGAATCCCTATGACCTTCTTATTGACGATGAAACACAGAAATTGGATCGGAATTAAATACAAATGGCACAATGCCGACTTAAGTACAAGAAAACTGACGATTCTTACTGTTTATGTTTTGAACCACTCCTTTGACACTAGTTATACATTCCGATGCTTCACTTCAGGTTTACTGTATCCCTGTGTCCTTCTTATAGACGATGAAACACAGAAATTGCATCGGAATTAAATACTAAAGGCACTATGCCGACTTAAGTACAAGGATACTGACTCTTCTTACTGTCTATGATTTGAACCATTCCTGTGACACTAGTTATAGATTCCGATGCTTCACTTCAGGTTTACTGTATCCCTCTTACCTTCATATTGACGATGAAACACAGCTATTGCATCGGAATTAGATACAAAAACCACAATGCCGACTTATGTACAAGAAGACGGACCTTTCTTACTGTCTATGTTTTGAACCATTCCTGAGACACTAGTTATAGATTCCGATGCTTCACTTCAGGTTTACTGTATCCCTCTGACTTTCTTATTGACGATGAAGCACAGAAATTTCATCGGAATTGGATACAAAAGGCACGTTGCCGACTTAAGTACAAGAAAACTGACTGTTCTTACTGTCTATGTTTGAACCATTCCTGTGACACTAGTTATAGATTCCGATGCTTCACCTCGGGTTTACTGTATCCTTCTGACCGTCTTATTGACGACGAAACACAGAAATTGAATCGGTGTTAAATAGAAAAGGCACAATGCCGACTTAAGTACTAGAAAACTGACTCTTGTTACTGCCTATGTTTAGAACCATTCCTGTGACACTAGTTATAGATTCAGATGCTTCACTTCAGGTTTACTGTATCCCTCTCTCCTTCTCATTGACGATGAAACGCAGAAATTGCATCGGAATTAAATACAAAAGGCAGAATGCCGACTTAAGTACAAGAAAACTGACTCTTCTTACTATCTATGGTTTTAAACATTCCTGTGTCACTAGTTATAGATTCCGATGCTTCACTTCATGTTCACTGTACCTCTCTGACCTTCTTATTGACGACGAAACACAGAAATTGCATCGGAATTAAATAGAAAAGCACAATGGCAACCCAAGTACAAGAAGACGGGCTCTTCTTACTGTCTATGTTTAGAACCTTTCCTGTGAGACCGGTTTTAGATTCCAATGCTTCACTTCAGGTTTACTATATCCCTTGGACCTTCTTATTGACGACGAAACACAGAAACTCATCGGGATTAAAAAGAAAAGGCACAATGCCGACTTAAGTACATGAAAACTGACTCTTCTTACTGTCTATGTTTTGAACCATTCCTGTGAGACTAGTTATAGTTTCCGGTGCATCACTTCAGGTTTACTGTATCCCTCCGACCTTATTATTGACGATGAAACACAGAAATTGCATCGGAATTAAATAAAAAACGCACAATGCCGACTTAAGTACAAGAAAACTGACTCCTCTTTCTGTCTATGCTTTGATCCATTCCTGTGACACTAGTTATACATTCCGATGCTTTACTTCAATTTTACTGTATCCCTCTGAACTTCTTAATGACGATCAAACACAGAAATTGCCTCGGAATTAAATACAAAAGGCACAATGCAAACTCAAGTACAAGAAGACTGGCTCTTCTTACTGTCTATGTTTCGAACCTTTCCTGTGAGACCAGCTTTAGATTCCGATGCTTGACTTCAGGTTTACTGTATCCCTTGGACCTTCATATTGACGACGAAACACAGAAATTGCATCGGAATTAAATAGAAAAGGCACAATGCCGACTTAAAGTCAAGAAAACTGATTCTACTTAATGTCTGTATTTTGAACCATTCCTGTGACACTAGTTATAGATTCCGATGTTTCACTTCAGGTTTACTGTATCCCTCTGACCTTCTAATTGTCGAAGAAACACAGATATTATCGGAATTAAATACAAAAGGCAGAATGCCGACTCAAGTACAAGAAGACTGGCTCTTCTTACTGTCTATGTTTTGAACTTTTCCTGTGAGACCGGTTTTAGATTCCGATGCTTCACTTCAGGTTTACTGTAGCCCTCTGACCTTCTTATTGACGACCAAACACAGATATTGCATCGGAATACAAACAAAATGCACAATGCCGACTTAAGTACAAGATGACTGACTCTTCTTACTGTCTATGTTTTGAACCATTCCTGTGACACTAGTTATAGATTCCGATGCTTGACTTCAGGTTTACTGTATCCCTCTGACCTTCTTATTGACGATGAAACACAGAAATTGCATCGGCATTAAGTAGAAAAGGCACAATGCCGACTCAAGTACAAGAAGACTGGCTCTTCTTACTGTCTATGATTTGAACCTTTTTCTGTGAGACCGGTTTTAGATTCCGATGCTACACTTAAGGTTTACTGTATCCCTTGGCCCTTCTTATTAACGACGAAACACAGAAAGTGCATCGGAATTAAATAGAAAAGGCACAATGCCGATTTAAGTACAAGAAAACTGACTCTTCTTACTGTCTATGTTTTGAATCATTCCTGTGACACTAGTTATAGATTCCGATGCTTCACTTCAGGTTTGCTGTTTCCCTCTGACCGTCTTATTGACGATGTAACACAGAAATTGCATCGGAATTTAAAAAAACTCACAAAGCCGACTCAAGTACAATAAGACTGGCTCTTCTTACTGTCTATGTTTTGAAGCTTTCCAGTGAGACCGCTTTTAGATTCCGATGCTTCACTTCAGGTTTACTGAATCCCTTGGACCTTCTTATTGACGACTATACACAGAAATTGCATCGGAATTAAATAAAAAAGGCACAATGCCAACTTAAGTACAAGAAAACTGACTCTTCTTACTGTCTATGCTTTGAGGCATTCCTGTGACACTAGTTATAGATTCCGATGCTTCACTTCAGGTTTACTGTAACCCTCTGAACATCTTATTGACGATGAAACACAGAAATTGCATCGGAATAAAATACAAAACGCACAATGCCGACTTAAGTACAAGAAGACTGACTCTTCTTACTGTCTATGCTTTGAACCATTCCTGTGACACTAGTTATAGATTCCGATGCTTCACTTCAGGTTTACTGTATCCCTCTGACCTTCTTATTGACGATGAAACACAGAAATTGCATCGGAATTAGATACAAAAACCACAATGCCGACTTATGTACAAGAAGACGGACCTTTCTTACTGTCTATGTTTGGAACCGTTCCTGAGACACTAGTTATAGATTCCGATGCTTCACTTCAGGTTTACTGTATCCCTCTGACTTTCTTATTGACGATGAAGCACAGAACTTGCATCCGAATTGGATACAAAAGGCACATTGCCGACTTAAGTGCAAGAAAACTGACTCTTCTTACTGTCTATGTTTGAACCATTCCTGTGACACTTGTTATAGATTCTGATGCTTCACCTCAGGTTTACTGTATCCTTCTGACCGTCTTATTGACGATGAAACACAGAATTTGCACCGGAATTTAATACAAAAGGCACAATGCCGACGCAAGTACAAGAAGCCTGGTTCTTCTTACTGTTATTGATTTGAAGCTTTCCTGTGAGACCGGTTTTAGATTCCGATGCTTCACTTCAGGTTTACTGTAATCCTTGGACCTTCATATTGACGACGAAACACAGAAATTGCATCGGAATTAAATAGAAAAGGCACAATGCCGACTTAAGTACTAGAAAACTGACTCTTCTTACTGCCTATGTTTAGAACCATTCCTGTGACACTAGTTATAGATTCCGATGCTTCACTTCAGGTTTACTGCATCCCTCTCACCTTCTTATTGACGATGAAACGCAGAAATTGCATCGGAATTAAATACAAAAGGCACAATGCCGACTTAAGTACAAGAAAACTGACTCTTCCTACTGTCTATGGTTTTAACCATACCTGTGTCACTAGTTATAGATTCCGATGCTTCACTTCATGTTCACTGTACCTCTCTGACCTTCTTATTGACGACGAAACACAGAAATTGCATCGGAATTAAATAGAAAAGCACAATGCCGACTCAAGTACAAGAAGACGGGCTCTTCTTACTGTCTATGTTTAGAACCTTTCCTGTGAGACCGGTTTTAGATTCCAATGCTTCACTTCAAGTTTACTATATCCCTTGGACCTTCTTATTGACGACGAAACACATAAACTCATCGGGATTAAAAAGAAAAGGCACAATGCCGACTTAAGTACATAAAAACTGACTCTTCTTACTGTCTATGTTTTGAACCATTCCTGTGAGACTAGTTATAGTTTCCGGTGCATCACTTCAGGTTTACTGTATCCCTCCGACCTTATTATTGACGATGAAACACAGAAATTGCATCGGAATTAAATAAAAAACGCACAATGCCGACTTAAGTACAAGAAAACTGACTCCTCTTTCTGTCTATGCTTTGATCCATTCCTGTGACACTAGTTATACATTCCGATGCTTCACTTCAGTTTTACTGTATCCCTCTGAACTTCTTAATGACGATCAAACACAGAAATTGCCTCGGAATTAAATACAAAAGGCACAATGCAAACGCAAGTACAAGAAGACTGGCTCTTCTTACTGTCTATGTTTCGAACCTTTCCTGTGAGACCAGCTTTAGATTCCGATGCTTGACTTCAGGTTTACTGTATCCCTTGGACCTTCATATTGACGACGAAACACAGAAATTGCATCGGAATTAAATAGAAAAGGCACAATGCCGACATAAGTCAAGAAAACTGATTCTACTTAATGTCTGTATTTTGAACCATTCCTGTGACACTAGTTATAGATTCCGATGTTTCACTTCAGGTTACTGTATCCCTCTGACCTTGTAATTGTCGTAGAAACACAGATATTGCATCGGAATTAAATACAAAAGGCACAATGCCGACTCAAGTACAAGAAGACTGGCTCTTCTTACTGTCTGTGTTTTGAACTTTTCCTGTGAGACCGGTTTTAGATTCCGATGCTTCACTTCAGGTTTACTGTAGCCCTCTGACCTTCTTATTGACGATCAAACACAGAAATTGCATCGGAATACAAACAAAATGCACAATGCCGACTTAAGTACAAGATGACTGACTCTTCTTACTGTCTATGTTTTGAACCATTCCTGTGACACTAGTTATAGATTCCGATGCTTGACTTCAGGTTTACTGTATCCCTCTGACCTTCTTATTGACGATGAAACACAGAAATTGCATCGGCATTAAGTACAAAAGGCACAATGCCGACTCAAGTACAAGAAGACTGGCTCTTCTTACTGTCTATGATTTGAACCTTTTTCTGTGAGACCGGTTTTAGATTCCGATGCTACACTTAAGGTTTACTGTATCCCTTGGCCCTTCTTATTAACGACAAAACACAGAAAGTGCATCGGAATTAAATAGAAAAGGCACAATGCCGATTTAAGTACAAGAAAATTGACTCTTCTTACTGTCTGTGTTTTGAACCATTCCTGTGACACTAGTTATAGATTCCGATGCTTCACTTCAGGTTTGCTGTTTCCCTCTGACCGTCTTATTGACGATGTAACACAGAAATTGCATCGGAATTAACAAAAAACTCACAATGCCGACTCAAGTACAAGAAGACTGGCTCTTCTTACTGTCTATGTTTTGAAGCTTTCCAGTGAGACCGGTTTTAGATTCCGATGTTTCACTTCAGGTTTACTGAATCCCTTGGACCTTCTTATTGACGACTATACACAGAAATTGCATCGGAATTAAATAAAAAAGGCACAATGCCAACTTAAGTACAAGAAAACTGACTCTTCTTACTGTCTATGCTTTGAAGCATTCCTGTGACACTAGTTATAGATTCCGATGCTTCACTTCAGGTTTACTGTAACCCTCTGAACATCTTATTGACGATGAAACACAGAAATTGCATCGGAATTAAATACAAAAGGCACAATGCCGACTTGAGTACAAGTAAACTGACTCTTCTTACTGCCTATGTTTTGAACCATTCCTGTGACACTAGTTATAGATTCCGATGCTTCACTTCAGGTTTCCTGTATCCCTCTGATCAACGTATTGACGATGACACACAGAAATTGTATCGGAATTAAATACAAAAGACACAATGCCGACTTAAGTACAAGAAAACTGACGCTTCTTACTGTTTATGTTTTGAACCACTCCTGTGACACTAGTTATAGATTCCGATGCTTCACTTCAGGTTTACTGTATCCCTGTGTCCTTCTTATAGACGATGAAACACAGAAATTGCATCGGAATTAAATACTAAAGGCACTATGCCGACTTAAGTACAAGGAAACTGACTCTTCTTACTGTCTATGTTTTGAACCATTCCTGTGACACTAGTTATAGATTCCGATGCTTCACTTCAGGTTTACTGTATCCCTCTGATCTTCATTTTGACGATGAAACAAAGATATTGCATCGGAATTAGATACAAAAACCACAATGCCGACTTATGTGCAAGAAGACGGACCTTTCTTACTGTCTATGTTTTGAACCATTCCTGAGACACTAGTTATAGATTCCGATGCTTCACTTCAGGTTTACTGTATCCCTCTGACTTTCTTATTGACGATGAAGCACAGAAATTGCATCGGAATTGGATACAAAAGGCACATTGCCGACTTAAGTACAAGAAAACTGACTCTTCTTACTGTCTATGTTTGAACCATTCCTGTGACACTAGTTATAGATTCCGATGCTTCACCTCAGGTTTACTGTATCCTTCTGACTGTCTTATTGACGATGAAACACAGAATTTGCACCGGAATTTAATACAAAAGGCACAATGCCGACGCAAGTACAAGAAGCCTGGTTCTTCTTACTGTTATTGATTTGAAGCTTTCCTGTGAGACCGGTTTTAGATTCCGATGCTTCACTTCAGGTTTACTGTATTCCTTGGACCTTCATATTGACGACGAAACACAGAAATTGCATCGGAATTAAATAGAAAAGGCACAATGCCGACTTAAGTACTAGAAAACTGACTCATCTTACTGCCTATGTTTAGAACCATTCCTGTGACACTAGTTATAGATTCCGATGCTTCACTTCAGGTTTACTGTATCCCTCTCACCTTCTTATTGACGATGAAACGCAGAAATTGCATCGGAATTAAATACAAAAGGTACAATGCCGACTTAAGTACAAGAAAACTGACTCTTCTTACTGTCTATGGTTTTAACCATTCCTGTGTCACTAGTTATAGATTCCGATGTTTCACTTCATGTTCACTGTACCTCTCTGACCTTCTTATTGACAACGAAACACAGAAATTGCATCGGAATTAAATAGAAGAGCGCAATGCCGACTCAAGTACAAGAAGACGGGCTCTTCTTACTGTCTATGTTTAGAACCTTTCCTGTGAGACCGGTTTTAGATTCCAATGCTTCACTTCAGGTTTACTGTATCCCTTGGACCTTCATATTGACGACGAAACAAAGAAATTGCATCGGAATTGAATAGAAAAGGCACAATGCCAACTTAAAGTCAAGAAAACTGATTCTACTTAATGTCTATATTTTGAACCATTCCTGTGACACTAGTTATAGATTCCGATGTTTCACTTCAGGTTTACTGTATCCCTCTGACCTTCTAATTGTCGAAGAAACACAGATATTGCATCGGAATTAAATACAAAAGGCACAATGCCGACTTAGGTACAAGAAGACTGGCTCTTCTTACTGTCTATGTTTCGAACCTCTCCTGTGAGACCAGCTTTAGATTCCGATGCTTGACTTCAGGTTTACTGTATCCCTTGGACCTTCATATTGACGACGAAACACAGAAATTGCATCGGAATTAAATAGAAAAGGCACAATGCCGACTTAAAATCAAGAAAACTGATTCTACTTAATGTCTATATTTTGAACCATTCCTGTGACACTAGTTACAGATTCCGATGTTTCACTTCAGGTTTACTGTATCCCTCTGACCTTCTAATTGTCGAAGAAACACAGATATTGCATCGGAATTAAATACAAAAGGCACAATGCCGACTCAAGTACAAGAAGACTGGCTCTTCTTACTGTCTATGTTTTGAACCTTTCCTGTGAGACCGGTTTTAGATTCCGATGCTTCACTTCAGGTTTACTGTATCCCTTGGCACTTCTTATTGACGACGAAACACAGAAATTGCATCGGAATTATATAGATAAGGCACAATGCCGAGTTAATTACATGAAACCTGACTCCTGTTCCTTTCTATGTTTTTACCATTCCTGTGACACTAGTTATAGTTTCCGATGCTTCACTTTAGGTTTGCGGTATCACTCTGACCGTCTTATTGACGATGAAACACAGAAATTGCATCGGAATTAAATACAAAAGGCACAATGCCGACTTAATTATAAGAAAACTGACTCTTCTTACTGTCTATGTTTTGAACCATTCCTGTGACACTAGTTATAGATTCCGATGCTTCACTTCAGGTTTACTGTAGCCCTCTGACCTTCTTATTGACGATCAAACACAGAAATTGCATCGGAATACAAACAAAATGCACAATGCCGACTTAAGTACAAGATGACTGACTCTTCTTACTGTCTATGTTTTGAACCATTCCTGTGACACTAGTTATAGATTCCGATGCTTGACTTCAGGTTTATTGTATCCCTCTGACCTTCTTATTGACGATGAAACACAGTAATTGCATCGGCATTAAATAGAAAAGGCACAATGCCGACTCAAGTACATGAAGACTGGCTCTTCTTACTGTCTATGATTTGAACCTTTCCTGTGAGACCGGTTTTAGATTCCGATGATTCACTTAAGGTTTACTGTATCCCTTGGCCCTTCTTATTAACGACGAAACACAGAAAGTGCATCGGAATTAAATAGAAAAGGCACAATGCCGACTTAAGTACAAGAAAACTGACTCTTCTTACTGTCTATGTTTTGAACTATTCCTGTGACACTAGTTACAGATTCCGATGCTTCACTTCAGGTTTGCTGTTTCCCTCTGACCGTCTTATTGACGATGTAACACAGAAATTGCATCGGAATTAAAAAAAAAAGCTCACAAAGCCGATTCAAGTACAAGAAGACTGACTCTTCTAACTGTCTATGCTTTGAACCATTCCTGTGACACTAGTTATAGATTCCGATGCTTCACTTCAGGTTTACTGTATCCCTCTGACCTTCATATTGACGATGAAACACAGAAATTGCATCGGAATTAAATACAAAAGGCACAATGCCGACTTGAGTACAAGTAAACTGACTCTTCTTACTGTCTATGTTTTGAACCATTCCTGTGACACTAGTTATAGATTCCGATGCTTCACTTCAGGTTTACTGTATCCCTCTGATCTACGTATTGACGATGACACACAGAAATTGTATCGGAATTAAATACAAAATGCACAATGCCGACTTAAGTACAAGAAAACTGACACTTCTTTCTGTCTATATTTAACCATTCCTGTGACACTAGTTATAGATTCCGATGCTTCACTTTAGGTTTACTGTATCCCTCTGACCTTCTTTTTGACGATGAAGAACAGATATTGCATCGGAATTAAATACAAGTGGCACAATTCCGACTTAAATACAAGAAAACTGACTCTTCTTACTGTCTATGCTTCGAACCATTCCTGTGGCACTAGTTATAGATTCCGATACTTCACTTCAGGTTTACTGCATCCCTCTGACTTTCTTATTGACGATGAAACACAGAAATTGCATCGGAATAGAATACAAAATGCACAATGCCGCCTTAAGTACAAGAAAACTTTCTCTTCTTACTGTCTATATTTTGAACCTTTCTTGTGAGACTGGCTTTAGATTCCAATGCTTCACTGCAGGTTTACTCTATCCCTGGGACCTTCTTAATGACGACGAAACACAGAAATTGCATCGGAATTTAATAGAAAAGGTGCAATGCCGACTTAAGCACATGGAAACTGACTCTTCTTACTGTCTATGTTTGAACCATTCCTGTGACCCTAGTTATAGATTCCGATGCTTCACTTCAAGTTTACTGTATCCCTCCGACCGTCTTATTGACGATGAAACACAAAAATTGCATCGGAATTAAATACAAAAGGCACAATGCCGACTCAAGTACAAGAGGACAGGCTCTTCTTACTGTCTATGTTTTGAACCACTCCTGTGACACTAGTTATAGATTCCGATGCTTCACTTCAGGTTTACTGTATCCCTCTGACCTTCTTATTGACGATGAAACACAGAAATTGCATTGGAATTAAATACAAAAGGCACAATGCCGACTTAAGTACAAAATGACTGACTCTTCTTACTCTCTATGTTTTGAACCATTCCTGTGACACTAGATATAGATTCCGATGCTTCACTTCAAGTTTACTGTATCCCTCCGACCGTCTTATTGACGATGAAACACAAAAATTGCATCGGAATTAAATACAAAAGGCACAATGCCAACTCAAGTACAAGAGGACAGGCTCTTCTTACTGTCTATGTTTTGATCCATTCCTGTGACACTAGTTATAGATTCCGATGCTTCACTTCAGATTTACTGTATCCCTCTGACCTTCATATTGCCGATGAAACACAGATATTGCATCGAAACTATATACAAGAGGCACAATGCCGACTTAAGTACAAGAAGACTGACTCTTCATACTGTCTATGTTTTGAACCATTCCAGTGACACTAGTTATAGATTCCGACGCTTCACTTCAGGTTTACTGTATCCCTCTGACCTTCTTATTGACGATGAAACACAGAAATTGCATTTTAATTAAATACAAAAGGCACAATGCCGACTTAAGTACAAGAAAACTGACTCTTCTTACTGTCTATGTTTTGAACCATTCCTGTGACACTAGTTATTGATTCCGATGCTTCACTTCAGGTTTACTGTATCCCTCTGACCTTCTTATTGACGATGAAGCACAGAAATTGCATCGAAATTGGATACAAAAGGCACAATGCCGACATAAGTACAAGAAAACTGCCTCTTCTTACTGTCTATGTTTGAACCATTCCTGTGACACTAGTTATAGATTCCGATGCTTCACCTCAGGTTTACTGTATCTTTCTGACCGTCTTATTGACGATGAAACACAGAAATTGCACCGGAATTAAATAGAAAAAGCACAATGCCGACTTAAGTACAAGAAGACTGGTTCTTCTTACTGTCTACGATTTGAAGCTTTCCTGTGAGACCGGTTTTAGATTCCGATGCTTCACTTCAGGTTTACTGTAATCCTTGGACCTTCATATTGACGACGAAACACAGTAATTGCATCGGAATTAAATAGAAAAGGCACAATGCCGACTTAAGTACAAGAAAACTGACCCTTCTTACTGTCTATGGTTTTAACCATTCCTGTGACATTAGTTATAGATTCCGATGCTTCACTTCATGTTCACTGTATCCCTCTGACCTTCTTATTGACGACGAAACACAGAAATTGCATCGTAATTAAATAGAAAAGCACAATGCCGACTCAAGTACAAGAAGACAGGCACTTCTTACTGTCTATGTTTAGAACCTTTCCTGTGAGACCGGTTTTAGATTTCAATGCTTCACTTCAGGTTTACTATATCCCTTGGACCTTCTTATTGACGACGAAACACAGAAACCCATCGGGATTAAATAGAAAATTCACAATGCCGACTTAAGTACATGAAAACTGACTCTTCTTACTGTCTATGTTTTCAACCATTCCTGTGAGACTAGTTATAGATTCCGATGCATCACTTCAGGTTTACGATATCCCTCTGACCTTATTATTGACGATGAAACACAGAAATTGCATCGGAATTAAATAAAAAAGGCACATTGCCGACTTAAGTACAAGAAAACTGACTCCTCTTACTGTCTATGCTTTGAACCATTCCTGTGACACTAGTTATACAATCCGATGCTTCACTTCAGTTTTACTGTATCCCTCTGAGCTTCTTAATGACGATCAAACACAGAAATTGCCTCGGAATTAAATACAAAAGGCACACTCAAGTACAAGAAGACTGGCTCTTCTTACTGTCTATGCTTCGAACCTTTCCTGTGAGACCAGCTTTAGATTCCGATGCTTGACTTTAGGTTTACTGTATCCCTTGGACCTTCATATTGACGACGAAACACAGAAATTGCATCGGAATTAAATAGAAAAGGCACAATGCCGACTTAAGGTCAAGAAAACAGATTCTTCTTAATGGCTATGTTTTGAACCATTCCTGTGACACTAGTTATAGATTCTGATGCTTCACTTCGGGTTTCCTGTATCTCTCTGACCTTCTTATTGACGATGAAACACAGAAATTGCATCGAAATGAAATACAAAAGTCACAATGGCGACTCAACTACAAGAAGACTAGCTCTTCTTTTGTCTGTGTTTTGAACCTTTCCTGTGAGACCGGTTTTAGATTCCGATGCTTCACTTCAGGTTTACTGTATCCCTTGGCCCTTCTTATTGACGACGAAACACGAAAATTGCATCGGAATTATATAGAAAAAGCACAATGCCGACTAAAATTCAAGAAAACTGACTCCTCTTACTTGCAATGTTTTGAACCATTCCTGTGACACTAGTTATAGATTCCGATGCTTCACTTCAGGTTTGCTGTATCACTCTGACCTTCTTATTGACGACGAATCACAGAAATTGCATCGGAATTAAATAGAAAAGGCACAATGCCGACTTAAAGTCAAGAAAACTGATTCTACTTAATGTCTGTATTTTGAACCATTCCTGTGACACTAGTTATAGATTCCGATGTTTCACTTCAGGTTTACTGTATCCCTCTGACCTTCTAATTGTCGAAGAAACACAGATATTATCGGAATTAAATACAAAAGGCAGAATGCCGACTCAAGTACAAGAAGACTGGCTCTTCTTACTGTCTATGTTTTGAACTTTTCCTGTGAGACCGGTTTTAGATTCCGATGCTTCACTTCAGGTTTACTGTAGCCCTCTGACCTTCTTATTGACGACCAAACACAGATATTGCATCGGAATACAAACAAAATGCACAATGCCGACTTAAGTACAAGATGACTGACTCTTCTTACTGTCTATGTTTTGAACCATTCCTGTGACACTAGTTATAGATTCCGATGCTTGACTTCAGGTTTACTGTATCCCTCTGACCTTCTTATTGACGATGAAACACAGAAATTGCATCGGCATTAAGTAGAAAAGGCACAATGCCGACTCAAGTACAAGAAGACTGGCTCTTCTTACTGTCTATGATTTGAACCTTTTTCTGTGAGACCGGTTTTAGATTCCGATGCTACACTTAAGGTTTACTGTATCCCTTGGCCCTTCTTATTAACGACGAAACACAGAAAGTGCATCGGAATTAAATAGAAAAGGCACAATGCCGATTTAAGTACAAGAAAACTGACTCTTCTTACTGTCTATGTTTTGAATCATTCCTGTGACACTAGTTATAGATTCCGATGCTTCACTTCAGGTTTGCTGTTTCCCTCTGACCGTCTTATTGACGATGTAACACAGAAATTGCATCGGAATTTAAAAAAACTCACAAAGCCGACTCAAGTACAATAAGACTGGCTCTTCTTACTGTCTATGTTTTGAAGCTTTCCAGTGAGACCGCTTTTAGATTCCGATGCTTCACTTCAGGTTTACTGAATCCCTTGGACCTTCTTATTGACGACTATACACAGAAATTGCATCGGAATTAAATAAAAAAGGCACAATGCCAACTTAAGTACAAGAAAACTGACTCTTCTTACTGTCTATGCTTTGAGGCATTCCTGTGACACTAGTTATAGATTCCGATGCTTCACTTCAGGTTTACTGTAACCCTCTGAACATCTTATTGACGATGAAACACAGAAATTGCATCGGAATAAAATACAAAACGCACAATGCCGACTTAAGTACAAGAAGACTGACTCTTCTTACTGTCTATGCTTTGAACCATTCCTGTGACACTAGTTATAGATTCCGATGCTTCACTTCAGGTTTACTGTATCCCTCTGACCTTCTTATTGACGATGAAACACAGAAATTGCATCGGAATTAGATACAAAAACCACAATGCCGACTTATGTACAAGAAGACGGACCTTTCTTACTGTCTATGTTTGGAACCGTTCCTGAGACACTAGTTATAGATTCCGATGCTTCACTTCAGGTTTACTGTATCCCTCTGACTTTCTTATTGACGATGAAGCACAGAACTTGCATCCGAATTGGATACAAAAGGCACATTGCCGACTTAAGTGCAAGAAAACTGACTCTTCTTACTGTCTATGTTTGAACCATTCCTGTGACACTTGTTATAGATTCTGATGCTTCACCTCAGGTTTACTGTATCCTTCTGACCGTCTTATTGACGATGAAACACAGAATTTGCACCGGAATTTAATACAAAAGGCACAATGCCGACGCAAGTACAAGAAGCCTGGTTCTTCTTACTGTTATTGATTTGAAGCTTTCCTGTGAGACCGGTTTTAGATTCCGATGCTTCACTTCAGGTTTACTGTAATCCTTGGACCTTCATATTGACGACGAAACACAGAAATTGCATCGGAATTAAATAGAAAAGGCACAATGCCGACTTAAGTACTAGAAAACTGACTCTTCTTACTGCCTATGTTTAGAACCATTCCTGTGACACTAGTTATAGATTCCGATGCTTCACTTCAGGTTTACTGCATCCCTCTCACCTTCTTATTGACGATGAAACGCAGAAATTGCATCGGAATTAAATACAAAAGCACAATGCCGACTTAAGTACAAGAAAACTGACTCTTCCTACTGTCTATGGTTTTAACCATACCTGTGTCACTAGTTATAGATTCCGATGCTTCACTTCATGTTCACTGTACCTCTCTGACCTTCTTATTGACGACGAAACACAGAAATTGCATCGGAATTAAATAGAAAAGCACAATGCCGACTCAAGTACAAGAAGACGGGCTCTTCTTACTGTCTATGTTTAGAACCTTTCCTGTGAGACCGGTTTTAGATTCCAATGCTTCACTTCAAGTTTACTATATCCCTTGGACCTTCTTATTGACGACGAAACACATAAACTCATCGGGATTAAAAAGAAAAGGCACAATGCCGACTTAAGTACATAAAAACTGACTCTTCTTACTGTCTATGTTTTGAACCATTAATGTGAGACTAGTTATAGTTTCCGGTGCATCACTTCAGGTTTACTGTATCCCTCCGACCTTATTATTGACGATGAAACACAGAAATTGCATCGGAATTAAATAAAAAACGCACAATGCCGACTTAAGTACAAGAAAACTGACTCCTCTTTCTGTCTATGCTTTGATCCATTCCTGTGACACTAGTTATACATTCCGATGCTTCACTTCAGTTTTACTGTATCCCTCTGAACTTCTTAATGACGATCAAACACAGAAATTGCCTCGGAATTAAATACAAAAGGCACAATGCAAACGCAAGTACAAGAAGACTGGCTCTTCTTACTGTCTATGTTTCGAACCTTTCCTGTGAGACCAGCTTTAGATTCCGATGCTTGACTTCAGGTTTACTGTATCCCTTGGACCTTCATATTGACGACGAAACACAGAAATTGCATCGGAATTAAATAGAAAAGGCACAATGCCGACATAAGTCAAGAAAACTGATTCTACTTAATGTCTGTATTTTGAACCATTCCTGTGACACTAGTTATAGATTCCGATGTTTCACTTCAGGTTACTGTATCCCTCTGACCTTGTAATTGTCGTAGAAACACAGATATTGCATCGGAATTAAATACAAAAGGCACAATGCCGACTCAAGTACAAGAAGACTGGCTCTTCTTACTGTCTGTGTTTTGAACTTTTCCTGTGAGACCGGTTTTAGATTCCGATGCTTCACTTCAGGTTTACTGTAGCCCTCTGACCTTCTTATTGACGATCAAACACAGAAATTGCATCGGAATACAAACAAAATGCACAATGCCGACTTAAGTACAAGATGACTGACTCTTCTTACTGTCTATGTTTTGAACCATTCCTGTGACACTAGTTATAGATTCCGATGCTTGACTTCAGGTTTACTGTATCCCTCTGACCTTCTTATTGACGATGAAACACAGAAATTGCATCGGCATTAAGTACAAAAGGCACAATGCCGACTCAAGTACAAGAAGACTGGCTCTTCTTACTGTCTATGATTTGAACCTTTTTCTGTGAGACCGGTTTTAGATTCCGATGCTACACTTAAGGTTTACTGTATCCCTTGGCCCTTCTTATTAACGACAAAACACAGAAAGTGCATCGGAATTAAATAGAAAAGGCACAATGCCGATTTAAGTACAAGAAAATTGACTCTTCTTACTGTCTGTGTTTTGAACCATTCCTGTGACACTAGTTATAGATTCCGATGCTTCACTTCAGGTTTGCTGTTTCCCTCTGACCGTCTTATTGACGATGTAACACAGAAATTGCATCGGAATTAACAAAAAACTCACAATGCCGACTCAAGTACAAGAAGACTGGCTCTTCTTACTGTCTATGTTTTGAAGCTTTCCAGTGAGACCGGTTTTAGATTCCGATGTTTCACTTCAGGTTTACTGAATCCCTTGGACCTTCTTATTGACGACTATACACAGAAATTGCATCGGAATTAAATAAAAAAGGCACAATGCCAACTTAAGTACAAGAAAACTGACTCTTCTTACTGTCTATGCTTTGAAGCATTCCTGTGACACTAGTTATAGATTCCGATGCTTCACTTCAGGTTTACTGTAACCCTCTGAACATCTTATTGACGATGAAACACAGAAATTGCATCGGAATTAAATACAAAAGGCACAATGCCGACTTGAGTACAAGTAAACTGACTCTTCTTACTGCCTATGTTTTGAACCATTCCTGTGACACTAGTTATAGATTCCGATGCTTCACTTCAGGTTTCCTGTATCCCTCTGATCAACGTATTGACGATGACACACAGAAATTGTATCGGAATTAAATACAAAAGACACAATGCCGACTTAAGTACAAGAAAACTGACGCTTCTTACTGTTTATGTTTTGAACCACTCCTGTGACACTAGTTATAGATTCCGATGCTTCACTTCAGGTTTACTGTATCCCTGTGTCCTTCTTATAGACGATGAAACACAGAAATTGCATCGGAATTAAATACTAAAGGCACTATGCCGACTTAAGTACAAGGAAACTGACTCTTCTTACTGTCTATGTTTTGAACCATTCCTGTGACACTAGTTATAGATTCCGATGCTTCACTTCAGGTTTACTGTATCCCTCTGATCTTCATTTTGACGATGAAACAAAGATATTGCATCGGAATTAGATACAAAAACCACAATGCCGACTTATGTGCAAGAAGACGGACCTTTCTTACTGTCTATGTTTTGAACCATTCCTGAGACACTAGTTATAGATTCCGATGCTTCACTTCAGGTTTACTGTATCCCTCTGACTTTCTTATTGACGATGAAGCACAGAAATTGCATCGGAATTGGATACAAAAGGCACATTGCCGACTTAAGTACAAGAAAACTGACTCTTCTTACTGTCTATGTTTGAACCATTCCTGTGACACTAGTTATAGATTCCGATGCTTCACCTCAGGTTTACTGTATCCTTCTGACTGTCTTATTGACGATGAAACACAGAATTTGCACCGGAATTTAATACAAAAGGCACAATGCCGACGCAAGTACAAGAAGCCTGGTTCTTCTTACTGTTATTGATTTGAAGCTTTCCTGTGAGACCGGTTTTAGATTCCGATGCTTCACTTCAGGTTTACTGTATTCCTTGGACCTTCATATTGACGACGAAACACAGAAATTGCATCGGAATTAAATAGAAAAGGCACAATGCCGACTTAAGTACTAGAAAACTGACTCATCTTACTGCCTATGTTTAGAACCATTCCTGTGACACTAGTTATAGATTCCGATGCTTCACTTCAGGTTTACTGTATCCCTCTCACCTTCTTATTGACGATGAAACGCAGAAATTGCATCGGAATTAAATACAAAAGGTACAATGCCGACTTAAGTACAAGAAAACTGACTCTTCTTACTGTCTATGGTTTTAACCATTCCTGTGTCACTAGTTATAGATTCCGATGTTTCACTTCATGTTCACTGTACCTCTCTGACCTTCTTATTGACAACGAAACACAGAAATTGCATCGGAATTAAATAGAAGAGCGCAATGCCGACTCAAGTACAAGAAGACGGGCTCTTCTTACTGTCTATGTTTAGAACCTTTCCTGTGAGACCGGTTTTAGATTCCAATGCTTCACTTCAGGTTTACTGTATCCCTTGGACCTTCATATTGACGACGAAACAAAGAAATTGCATCGGAATTGAATAGAAAAGGCACAATGCCAACTTAAAGTCAAGAAAACTGATTCTACTTAATGTCTATATTTTGAACCATTCCTGTGACACTAGTTATAGATTCCGATGTTTCACTTCAGGTTTACTGTATCCCTCTGACCTTCTAATTGTCGAAGAAACACAGATATTGCATCGGAATTAAATACAAAAGGCACAATGCCGACTTAGGTACAAGAAGACTGGCTCTTCTTACTGTCTATGTTTCGAACCTCTCCTGTGAGACCAGCTTTAGATTCCGATGCTTGACTTCAGGTTTACTGTATCCCTTGGACCTTCATATTGACGACGAAACACAGAAATTGCATCGGAATTAAATAGAAAAGGCACAATGCCGACTTAAAATCAAGAAAACTGATTCTACTTAATGTCTATATTTTGAACCATTCCTGTGACACTAGTTACAGATTCCGATGTTTCACTTCAGGTTTACTGTATCCCTCTGACCTTCTAATTGTCGAAGAAACACAGATATTGCATCGGAATTAAATACAAAAGGCACAATGCCGACTCAAGTACAAGAAGACTGGCTCTTCTTACTGTCTATGTTTTGAACCTTTCCTGTGAGACCGGTTTTAGATTCCGATGCTTCACTTCAGGTTTACTGTATCCCTTGGCACTTCTTATTGACGACGAAACACAGAAATTGCATCGGAATTATATAGATAAGGCACAATGCCGAGTTAATTACATGAAACCTGACTCCTGTTCCTTTCTATGTTTTTACCATTCCTGTGACACTAGTTATAGTTTCCGATGCTTCACTTTAGGTTTGCGGTATCACTCTGACCGTCTTATTGACGATGAAACACAGAAATTGCATCGGAATTAAATACAAAAGGCACAATGCCGACTTAATTATAAGAAAACTGACTCTTCTTACTGTCTATGTTTTGAACCATTCCTGTGACACTAGTTATAGATTCCGATGCTTCACTTCAGGTTTACTGTAGCCCTCTGACCTTCTTATTGTCGATCAAACACAGAAATTGCATCGGAATACAAACAAAATGCACAATGCCGACTTAAGTATAAGATGACTGACTCTTCTTACTGTCTATGTTTTGAACCATTCCTGTGACACTAGTTATAGATTCCGATGCTTGACTTCAGGTTTATTGTATCCCTCTGACCTTCTTATTGACGATGAAACACAGTAATTGCATCGGCATTAAATAGAAAAGGCACAATGCCGACTCAAGTACATGAAGACTGGCTCTTCTTACTGTCTATGATTTGAACCTTTCCTGTGAGACCGGTTTTAGATTCCGATGATTCACTTAAGGTTTACTGTATCCCTTGGCCCTTCTTATTAACGACGAAACACAGAAAGTGCATCGGAATTAAATAGAAAAGGCACAATGCCGACTTAAGTACAAGAAAACTGACTCTTCTTACTGTCTATGTTTTGAACTATTCCTGTGACACTAGTTACAGATTCCGATGCTTCACTTCAGGTTTGCTGTTTCCCTCTGACCGTCTTATTGACGATGTAACACAGAAATTGCATCGGAATTAAAAAAAAAAGCTCACAAAGCCGATTCAAGTACAAGAAGACTGACTCTTCTAACTGTCTATGCTTTGAACCATTCCTGTGACACTAGTTATAGATTCCGATGCTTCACTTCAGGTTTACTGTATCCCTCTGACCTTCATATTGACGATGAAACACAGAAATTGCATCGGAATTAAATACAAAAGGCACAATGCCGACTTGAGTACAAGTAAACTGACTCTTCTTACTGTCTATGTTTTGAACCATTCCTGTGACACTAGTTATAGATTCCGATGCTTCACTTCAGGTTTACTGTATCCCTCTGATCTACGTATTGACGATGACACACAGAAATTGTATCGGAATTAAATACAAAATGCACAATGCCGACTTAAGTACAAGAAAACTGACACTTCTTTCTGTCTATATTTAACCATTCCTGTGACACTAGTTATAGATTCCGATGCTTCACTTTAGGTTTACTGTATCCCTCTGACCTTCTTTTTGACGATGAAGAACAGATATTGCATCGGAATTAAATACAAGTGGCACAATTCCGACTTAAATACAAGAAAACTGACTCTTCTTACTGTCTATGCTTCGAACCATTCCTGTGGCACTAGTTATAGATTCCGATACTTCACTTCAGGTTTACTGCATCCCTCTGACTTTCTTATTGACGATGAAACACAGAAATTGCATCGGAATAGAATACAAAATGCACAATGCCGCCTTAAGTACAAGAAAACTTTCTCTTCTTACTGTCTCTATTTTGAACCTTTCTTGTGAGACTGGCTTTAGATTCCAATGCTTCACTGCAGGTTTACTCTATCCCTGGGACCTTCTTAATGACGACGAAACACAGAAATTGCATCGGAATTTAATAGAAAAGGTGCAATGCCGACTTAAGCACATGGAAACTGACTCTTCTTACTGTCTATGTTTGAACCATTCCTGTGACCCTAGTTATAGATTCCGATGCTTCACTTCAAGTTTACTGTATCCCTCCGACCGTCTTATTGACGATGAAACACAAAAATTGCATCGGAATTAAATACAAAAGGCACAATGCCGACTCAAGTACAAGAGGACAGGCTCTTCTTACTGTCTATGTTTTGAACCACTCCTGTGACACTAGTTATAGATTCCGATGCTTCACTTCAGGTTTACTGTATCCCTCTGACCTTCTTATTCACGATGAAACACAGAAATTGCATTTTAATTAAATACAAAAGGCACAATGCCGACTTATGTACAAGAAAACTGACTCTTCTTAGTGTCTATATTTGAACCATTCCTGTGACACTAGTTATAGATTCCGATGCTTCACTTCAGGTTTACTGTATCCCTGTGTCCTTCTTATAGACGATGAAACACAGAAATTTCATCGGAATTAAATACTAAAGGCACAATGCCGACTTAAGTACAAGGAAACTGACTCTTCTTACTGTCTTTGTTTTGAACCATTCCTGTGACACTAGTTATAGATTCTGATGCTTCACTTCAGGTTTACTGTATCCCTCTGACCTTCTTATTGACGATGAAACACAGAAATTGCATTGGAATTAAATACAAAAGGCACAATGCCGACTTAAGTACAAAATGACTGAGTCTTCTTACTCTCTATGTTTTGAACCATTCCTGTGACACTAGATATAGATTCCGATGCTTCACTTCAAGTTTACTGTATCCCTCCGACCGTCTTATTGACGATGAAACACAAAAATTGCATCGGAATTAAATACAAAAGGCACAATGCCAACTCAAGTACAAGAGGACAGGCTCTTCTTACTGTCTATGTTTTGATCCATTCCTGTGACACTAGTTATAGATTCCGATGCTTCACTTCAGATTTACTGTATCCCTCTGACCTTCATATTGCCGATGAAACACAGATATTGCATCGAAACTATATACAAGAGGCACAATGCCGACTTAAGTACAAGAAGACTGACTCTTCATACTGTCTATGTTTTGAACCATTCCAGTGACACTAGTTATAGATTCCGACGCTTCACTTCAGGTTTACTGTATCCCTCTGACCTTCTTATTGACGATGAAACACAGAAATTGCATTTTAATTAAATACAAAAGGCACAATGCCGACTTAAGTACAAGAAAACTGACTCTTCTTACTGTCTATGTTTTGAACCATTCCTGTGACACTAGTTATTGATTCCGATGCTTCACTTCAGGTTTACTGTATCCCTCTGACCTTCTTATTGACGATGAAGCACAGAAATTGCATCGAAATTGGATACAAAAGGCACAATGCCGACATAAGTACAAGAAAACTGCCTCTTCTTACTGTCTACGTTTGAACCATTCCTGTGACACTAGTTATAGATTCCGATGCTTCACCTCAGGTTTACTGTATCTTTCTGACCGTCTTATTGACGATGAAACACAGAAATTGCACCGGAATTAAATAGAAAAAGCACAATGCCGACTTAAGTACAAGAAGACTGGTTCTTCTTACTGTCTACGATTTGAAGCTTTCCTGTGAGACCGGTTTTAGATTCCGATGCTTCACTTCAGGTTTACTGTAATCCTTGGACCTTCATATTGACGACGAAACACAGTAATTGCATCGGAATTAAATAGAAAAGGCACAATGCCGACTTAAGTACAAGAAAACTGACCCTTCTTACTGTCTATGGTTTTAACCATTCCTGTGACATTAGTTATAGATTCCGATGCTTCACTTCATGTTCACTGTATCCCTCTGACCTTCTTATTGACGACGAAACACAGAAATTGCATCGTAATTAAATAGAAAAGCACAATGCCGACTCAAGTACAAGAAGACAGGCACTTCTTACTGTCTATGTTTAGAACCTTTCCTGTGAGACCGGTTTTAGATTTCTATGCTTCACTTCAGGTTTACTATATCCCTTGGACCTTCTTATTGACGACGAAACACAGAAACCCATCGGGATTAAATAGAAAATTCACAATGCCGACTTAAGTACATGAAAACTGACTCTTCTTACTGTCTATGTTTTCAACCATTCCTGTGAGACTAGTTATAGATTCCGATGCATCACTTCAGGTTTACGATATCCCTCTGACCTTATTATTGACGATGAAACACAGAAATTGCATCGGAATTAAATAAAAAAGGCACATTGCCGACTTAAGTACAAGAAAACTGACTCCTCTTACTGTCTATGCTTTGAACCATTCCTGTGACACTAGTTATACAATCCGATGCTTCACTTCAGTTTTACTGTATCCCTCTGAGCTTCTTAATGACGATCAAACACAGAAATTGCCTCGGAATTAAATACAAAAGGCACACTCAAGTACAAGAAGACTGGCTCTTCTTACTGTCTATGCTTCGAACCTTTCCTGTGAGACCAGCTTTAGATTCCGATGCTTGACTTTAGGTTTACTGTATCCCTTGGACCTTCATATTGACGACGAAACACAGAAATTGCATCGGAATTAAATAGAAAAGGCACAATGCCGACTTAAGGTCAAGAAAACAGATTCTTCTTAATGGCTATGTTTTGAACCATTCCTGTGACACTAGTTATAGATTCTGATGCTTCACTTCGGGTTTCCTGTATCTCTCTGACCTTCTTATTGACGATGAAACACAGAAATTGCATCGAAATGAAATACAAAAGTCACAATGGCGACTCAACTACAAGAAGAATAGCTCTTCTTTTGTCTGTGTTTTGAACCTTTCCTGTGAGACCGGTTTTAGATTCCGATGCTTCACTTCAGGTTTACTGTATCCCTTGGCCCTTCTTATTGACGACGAAACACGAAAATTGCATCGGAATTATATAGAAAAAGCACAATGCCGACTAAAATTCAAGAAAACTGACTCCTCTTACTTGCAATGTTTTGAACCATTCCTGTGACACTAGTTATAGATTCCGATGCTTCACTTCAGGTTTGCTGTATCACTCTGACCTTCTTATTGACGACGAATCACAGAAATTGCATCGGAATTAAATACAAAAGGCACAATGCCGACTTAATTATAAGAAAACTCACTCTTCTTACTGTCTATGCTTTGAACCATTCCTGTGACACTTGTTATAGATTCCGATTCTTCATTTCAGGTTTAATGTATCCCTCTGACCTTATTGACGATGAAACACAGAAATTGCATCGGAATTAAATACAAAAGGCACAATGCCGACTTAAATACAAGGAAACTGAATCCCCTTATTGTCTGTGTTTTGAACCATTCTTGTGACACTAGTTATAGATTCCGATGCTTCACTTCAGGTTTACTGTATCCCTCTGACGTTCTTCTTGACGATGAAACACAGAAATTGCATCGGAATTAAATTCAAAGGCACAATGCCGACTTATGTACAAGAAAACTGACGCTTCTTACTGTTTATGTTTTGAACCACTCCTGTGACACTAGTTATAGATTCCGATGCTTCTCTTCACGTTTACTGTATCCCTGTGACCTTCTTATTGACGATGAAACACAGAAATTGCATCGGAATTAAATACAAAAGGAACAATGCCGACTTAAGTACAAGAAAACTGACTCTTCTTACTGTCAATGCATTGAACCATTTCTAGGACACTAGTTATACATTCAGATGCTTCACTTCAGTTTTACTGTATCCCTCTGAGCTTCTTATTGACGATCAAACACAGAAATTGCATCGGAATTAAATACAAAAGGCACAATGCACACTCAAGTACAAGAAGACTGGCTCTTCTTACCGTCTATGTTTTGAACCTTTCCTGTGAGACCAGCTTTAGATTCCGATGCTTGACTTTAGGTTTACTGTATCCCTTGGACCTTCATATTGACGACGAAACACAGAAATTGCATCGGAATTAAATAGAAAAGGCACAATGCCGACTTAAGGTCAAGAAAACAGATTCTTCTTAATGGCCATGTTTTGAACCATTCCTGTGACACTAGTTATAGATTCTGATGCTTCACTTCAGGTTTCCTGTATCTCTCTGACCTTCTTATTGACGATGAAACACAGAAATTGCATCGAAATGAAATACAAAAGTCACAATGGCGACTCAACTACAAGAAGACTAGCTCTTCTTACTGTCTGTGTTTTGAACCTTTCCTGTGAGACCGGTTTTAGATTCCGATGCTTCACTTCAGGTTTACTGTATCCCTTGGCCCTTCTTATTGACGACGAAACACAAAAATTGCATCGGAATTATATAGAAAAAGCACAATGCCGACTAAAATTCAAGAAAACTGACTCCTCTTACTGTCAATGTTTTGAACCATTCCTGTGACACTAGTTATAGATTCCGATGCTTCACTTCAGGTTTGCTGTATCACTCTGACCTTCTTATTGACGACGAATCACAGAAATTGCATCGGAATTAAATACAAAAGGCACAATGCCGACTTAATTATAAGAAAACTCACTCTTCTTACTGTCTATGCTTTGAACCATTCCTGTGACACTTGTTATAGATTCCGATTCTTCATTTCAGGTTTACTGTATCCCTCTGACCTTATTGACGATGAAACACAGAAATTGCATCGGAATTAAATACAAAAGGCACAATGCCGACTTAAATACAAGGAAACTGAATCCCCTTATTGTCTGTGTTTTGAACCATTCTTGTGACACTAGTTATAGACTCCGATGCTTCACTTCAGGTTTACTGTATCCCTCTGACGTTCTTATTGACGATGAAACACAGAAATTGCATCGGAATTAAATACAAAGGCACAATGCCGACTTAAGTACAAGAAAACTGACGCTTCTTACTGTTTATGTTTTGAACCACTCCTGTGACACTAGTTACAGATTCCGATGCTTCTCTTCACGTTTACTGTATCCCTGTGACCTTCTTATTGACGATGGAACACAGAAATTGCATCGGAATTAAATACAAAAAGAACAATGCCGACTTAAGTACAAGAAAACTGACTCTTCTTACTGTCTATGCATTGAACCATTTCTAGGACACTAGTTATACATTCAGATGCTTCACTTCAGTTTTACTGTATCCCTCTGAGCTTCTTATTGACGATCAAACACAGAAATTGGATCGGAATTAAATACAAAAGGCACAATGCACACTCAAGTACAAGAAGACTGGCTCTTCTTACCGTCTATGTTTTGAACCTTTCCTGTGAGACCAGTTTTAGATTCCGAAGCTTGTCTTCTGGTTTACTGTATCCCTTGGTTTTTCATATTGACGACGAACCACAGAAATTGCATCGGAATTAAATAGAAGAGGCACAATGCCGACTTAAGGTCAAGAAAACTGATTCTTCTTAATGTCTATGCTTTGAACCATTCCTGTGAGACTAGTTATAGATTCCGATGCTTCACTTCAGGTTTCCTGTATCCCTCTGACCTTCTTATTGACGATGAAACACAGAAATTGCATCGGAATTAAATACAAAAGGCACAATGTGGACTCAACTACAAGAAGACTAGCTCTTCTTACTGTCTATGTTTTGACCTTTCCTGTGAGACCGGTTTTAGATTCCGATGCTTCACTTCAGGTTTACTGTATCCCTTGGCCCTTCTTATTGACGACGAAACACAAAAATTGCATTGGAAATATATAGAAAAGGCACAATGCCGACTGAAATACAAGAAAACTGACTCCTCTTACTGTCTATGTTTTGAACCATTCCTGTGACACTAGTTATAGATTCCGATGCTTCACTTCAGGTTTGCTGTATCACTCTGACCGTCTTATTGACGATGAAACACAGAATTTGCATCGGAATTAAATACAAAAGGCACAATGCCAACTGAATTATAAAAAAACTGACCCTTCATGCTGTGTATGCTTTGAACCATTCCTGTGACACTAGTTATAGATTCCGATGCTTCACTTAAGGTTTACTGTATCCCTCTGACCTTCTTATTGACGATCAAACACAGAAATTGCATCGGAATTAAATACAAAAGGCACAATGCCGACTTAAGTACAAGTAAACTGACTCTTCTTACTGTCTATGATTTGAACCATTTGTGTGACACTAATTATAGATTCCGATGCTTCACTTCAGGTTTACTGTAACCCTCTGACCTTCTTATTGACGATGAAACAGAGAAATTGCATCGGAATTGAATACAAAAGGTGCAATGCCGACTTAAGTACAAGAAGACTGACTCTTAGTACTGTCTATGTTTACAACCATTCCTGTGAACTAGTTATAGATTCCGATGCTTTACTTCAGGTCTGCTGTATCCCTCTGCCCGTCTTATTGTCGAAGAAACACAGAAATTGTAAAGGAATTATAAACAAGAGGCACAATGCCGACTCAAGAACAAGAAGACTGGCTCTTCTTACTGTCTATGTTTTGAACCTTTCCTGTAAGACCGGTTTTAGATTCCGATGCTTCACTTCATGTTTACTGTATCCCTTGGATTTTCATATTGACGACGTAACACAGAAATTGCATCGGAATTAAATAGAAAAGGCACAATGCCAGGTTAAGTACAAGAAAACCGACTCTTCTTACTGTCTATGATTTGAACCATTCCTGTGACACTAGTTATAGATTCCGATGCATCACTTCAGGGTAACTGTATCCCTCTGACCTTCTTATTGACGATGAAACACAGAAATTGCATCGAGATTAAATACAAAATGCACAATGCCGACTTAATTATAAAAAAACTGACTCTTCTTTCTGTCTATGCCTTGTATAATTCCTGTGACACTAGGTATAGATTACGATGCTTCACTTCAGGTTTACTGTATCCCTCTGACCTTCTTATTGAAAATGAAACACAGAAATTGCATCGGAATTAAATACAAAATGGCACAATGCCGACTTAAGTACAAGTAAACTGACTCTTCTTACTGTCTATGGTTTGAACCATTCCTGTGACACTAGTTATTGATTTCGATGCATCACTTGAGGTTTACTGTATCCCTCTGAATTCTTATTGACGATGAAACTCAGAAATTGCATCGGAATTAAATACAAAAGGCACAATGCCGACATAAGTACAAGAAAACTGACTCTTCTTACTGTCTATGCTTTGAACCATTCCTAGGACACTAGTTATACATTCCGATGCTTCACTTCAGTTTTACTGTATCCCTCTGAGCTTCTTATTGACGATCAAACACAGAAATTCCATCGGAATTAAATGTAAAAGGCACAATGCACACTCAAGTACAAGAAGACTAGCTCTTCTTACTGTCTATGTTTTGAACCTTTCCTGTGAGACCAGTTTTAGATTCCGGTGCTTGACTTCTGGTATACTGTATCCCTTGGATTTTCATATTGACGACGTAACACAGAAATTGCATCGGAATTAAATAGAAAAGGCACAATGCCGACTTAAGGTCAAGAAAACAGATTCTTCTTAATGGCTATGTTTTGAACCATTCCTGTGACACTAGTTATAGATTCCGATGCTTCACTTCAGGTTTGCTGTATCACTCTGACCGTCTTATTGACGACGAAACACAGAAATTGCATCGGAATTAAATACAAAAGGCACAATGCCGACTTAATTATAGGAAAACTGACTCTTCTTACTGTCTATGCTTTGAACCATTCCTGTGACACTAGTTATAGATTCCGATGCTTCACTTCAGGTTTACTGTATCCCTCTGACCTTCTTATTGACGACGAATCACAGAAATTGCATCGGAATTAAATACAAAGGGCACAATGCCGACTTAATTATAAGAAAACTCACTCTTCTTACTGTCTATGCTTTGAACCATTCCTGTGACACTTGTTATAGATTCCGATTCTTCATTTCAGGTTTAATGTATCCCTCTGACCTTATTGACGATGAAACACAGAAATTGCATCGGAATTAAATACAAAAGGCACAATGCCGACTTAAATACAAGGAAACTGAATCCCCTTATTGTCTGTGTTTTGAACCATTCTTGTGACACTAGTTATAGATTCCGATGCTTCACTTCAGGTTTACTGTATCCCTCTGACGTTCTTCTTGACGATGAAACACAGAAATTGCATCGGAATTAAATTCAAAGGCACAATGCCGACTTATGTACAAGAAAACTGACGCTTCTTACTGTTTATGTTTTGAACCACTCCTGTGACACTAGTTATAGATTCCGATGCTTCTCTTCACGTTTACTGTATCCCTGTGACCTTCTTATTGACGATGAAACACAGAAATTGCATCGGAATTAAATACAAAAGGAACAATGACGACTTAAGTACAAGAAAACTGACTCTTCTTACTGTCAATGCATTGAACCATTTCTAGGACACTAGTTATACATTCTGATGCTTCACTTCAGTTTTACTGTATCCCTCTGAGCTTCTTATTGACGATCAAACACAGAAATTGCATCGGAATTAAATACAAAAGGCACAATGCACACTCAAGTACAAGAAGACTGGCTCTTCTTACCGTCTATGTTTTGAACCTTTCCTGTGAGACCAGCTTTAGATTCCGATGCTTGACTTTAGGTTTACTGTATCCCTTGGACCTTCATATTGACGACGAAACACAGAAATTGCATCGGAATTAAATAGAAAAGGCACAATGCCGACTTAAGGTCAAGAAAACAGATTCTTCTTAATGGCCATGTTTTGAACCATTCCTGTGACACTAGTTATAGATTCTGATGCTTCACTTCAGGTTTCCTGTATCTCTCTGACCTTCTTATTGACGATGAAACACAGAAATTGCATCGAAATGAAATACAAAAGTCACAATGGCGACTCAACTACAAGAAGACTAGCTCTTCTTACTGTCTGTGTTTTGAACCTTTCCTGTGAGACCGGTTTTAGATTCCGAGGCTTCACTTCAGGTTTACTGTATCCCTTGGCCCTTCTTATTGACGACGAAACACAAAAATTGCATCGGAATTATATAGAAAAAGCACAATGCCGACTAAAATTCAAGAAAACTGACTCCTCTTACTGTCAATGTTTTGAACCATTCCTGTGACACTAGTTATAGATTCCGATGCTTCACTTCAGGTTTGCTGTATCACTCTGACCTTCTTATTGACGACGAATCACAGAAATTGCATCGGAATTAAATACAAAAGGCACAATGCCGACTTAATTATAAGAAAACTCACTCTTCTTACTGTCTATGCTTTGAACCATTCCTGTGACACTTGTTATAGATTCCGATTCTTCATTTCAGGTTTACTGTATCCCTCTGACCTTATTGACGATGAAACACAGAAATTGCATCGGAATTAAATACAAAAGGCACAATGCCGACTTAAATACAAGGAAACTGAATCCCCTTATTGTCTGTGTTTTGAACCATTCTTGTGACACTAGTTATAGACTCCGATGCTTCACTTCAGGTTTACTGTATCCCTCTGACGTTCTTATTGACGATGAAACACAGAAATTGCATCGGAATTAAATACAAAGGCACAATGCCGACTTAAGTACGAGAAAACTGACGCTTCTTACTGTTTATGTTTTGAACCACTCCTGTGACACTAGTTATAGATTCCGATGCTTCTCTTCACGTTTACTGTATCCCTGTGACCTTCTTATTGACGATGAAACACAGAAATTGCATCGGAATTAAATACAAAAAGAACAATGCCGACTTAAGTACATGAAAACTGACTCTTCTTACTGTCTATGCATTGAACCATTTCTAGGACACTAGTTATACATTCAGATGCTTCACTTCAGTTTTACTGTATCCCTCTGAGCTTCTTATTGACGATCAAACACAGAAATTGGATCGGAATTAAATACAAAAGGCACAATGCACACTCAAGTACAAGAAGACTGGCTCTTCTTACCGTCTATGTTTTGAACCTTTCCTGTGAGACCAGTTTTAGATTCCGAAGCTTGTCTTCTGGTTTACTGTATCCCTTGGTTTTTCATATTGACGACGAACCACAGAAATTGCATCGGAATGAAATAGAAGAGGCACAATGCCGACTTAAGGTCAAGAAAACTGATTCTTCTTAATGTCTATGCTTTGAACCATTCCTGTGAGACTAGTTATAGATTCCGATGCTTCACTTCAGGTTTCCTGTATCCCTCTGACCTTCTTATTAACGATGAAACACAGAAATTGCATCGGAATTAAATACAAAAGGCACAATGTGGACTCAACTACAAGAAGACTAGCTCTTCTTACTGTCTATGTTTTGACCTTTCCTGTGAGACCGGTTTTAGATTCCGATGCTTCACTTCAGGTTTACTGTATCCCTTGGCCCTTCTTATTGACGACGAAACACAAAAATTGCATTGGAAATATATAGAAAAGGCACAATGCCGACTGAAATACAAGAAAACTGACTCCTCTTACTGTCTATGTTTTGAACCATTCCTGTGACACTAGTTATAGATTCCGATGCTTCACTTCAGGTTTGCTGTATCACTCTGACCGTCTTATTGACGATGAAACACAGAATTTGCATCGGAATTAAATACAAAAGGCACAATGCCAACTGAATTATAAAAAAACTGACCCTTCATGCTGTGTATGCTTTGAACCATTCCTGTGACACTAGTTATAGATTCCGATGCTTCACTTAAGGTTTACTGTATCCCTCTGACCTTCTTATTGACGATCAAACACAGAAATTGCATCGGAATTAAATACAAAAGGCACAATGCCGACTTAAGTACAAGTAAACTGACTCTTCTTACTGTCTATGATTTGAACCATTTGTGTGACACTAATTATAGATTCCGATGCTTCACTTCAGGTTTACTGTAACCCTCTGACCTTCTTATTGACGATGAAACAGAGAAATTGCATCGGAATTGAATACAAAAGGTACAATGCCGACTTAAGTACAAGAAGACTGACTCTTAGTACTGTCTATGTTTACAACCATTCCTGTGAACTAGTTATAGATTCCGATGCTTTACTTCAGGTCTGCTGTATCCCTCTGCCCGTCTTATTGTCGAAGAAACACAGAAATTGTAAAACAATTATAAACAAAAGGCACAATGCCGACTCAAGAACAAGAAGACTGGCTCTTCTTACTGTCTATGTTTTGAACCTTTCCTGTAAGACCGGTTTTAGATTCCGATGCTTCACTTCATGTTTACTGTATCCCTTGGATTTTCATATTGACGACGTAACACAGAAATTGCATCGGAATTAAATAGAAAAGGCACAATGCCAGGTTAAGTACAAGAAAACCGACTCTTCTTACTGTCTATGATTTGAACCATTCCTGTGACACTAGTTATAGATTCCGATGCATCACTTCAGGGTAACTGTATCCCTCTGACCTTCTTATTGACGATGAAACACAGAAATTGCATCGAGATTAAATACAAAATGCACAATGCCGACTTAATTATAAAAAAACTGACTCATCTTTCTGTCTATGCCTTGTACAATTCCTGTGACACTAGGTATAGATTACGATGCTTCACTTCAGGTTTACTGTATCCCTCTGACCTTCTTATTGAAAATGAAACACAGAAATTGCATCGGAATTAAATACAAAATGGCACAATGCCGACTTAAGTACAAGTAAACTGACTCTTCTTACTGTCTATGGTTTGAACCATTCCTGTGACACTAGTTATTGATTCCGATGCATCACTTGAGGTTTACTGTATCCCTCTGAATTCTTATTGACGATGAAACTCAGAAATTGCATCGGAATTAAATACAAAAGGCACAATGCCGACATAAGTACAAGAAAACTGACTCTTCTTACTGTCTATGCTTTGAACCATTCCTAGGACACTAGTTATACATTCCGATGCTTCACTTCAGTTTTACTGTATCCCTCTGAGCTTCTTATTGACGATCAAACACAGAAATTCCATCGGAATTAAATGTAAAAGGCACAATGCACACTCAAGTACAAGAAGACTAGCTCTTCTTACTGTCTATGTTTTGAACCTTTCCTGTGAGACCAGTTTTAGATTCCGGTGCTTGACTTCTGGTTTACTGTATCCCTTGGATTTTCATATTGACGACGTAACACAGAAATTGCATCGGAATTAAATAGAAAAGGCACAATGCCGACTTAAGGTCAAGAAAACAGATTCTTCTTAATGGCTATGTTTTGAACCATTCCTGTGACACTAGTTATAGATTCCGATGCTTCACTTCAGGTTTGGTGTATCACTCTGACCGTCTTATTGACGACGAAACACAGAAATTGCATCGGAATTAAATACAAAAGGCACAATGCCGACTTAAGTACAAGTAAACTGACTCTTCTTACTGTCTATGATTTGAACCATTTGTGCGACACTAGTTATAGATTCCGATGCTTCACTTCAGGTTTACTGTAACCCTCTGACCTTCTTATTGACGATGAAACAGAGAAATTGCATCGGAATTGAATACAAAAGGAACAATGCCGACTTAAGTACAAGAAGACTGACTCTTCTTACTGTCTATGTTTTGAACCATTCCTGTGACACTAGTTATAGATTCCGTTGCTGCACTTCAGGTTTACTGTATCCCTCTGACGTTCTTATTGACGATAAAACACAGAAATTGTATCGGAATTAAATACAAAAGGCACAATGCCGACTTAAGTACAAGAAAACTGACGCTTCTTACTGTTTATGTTTTGAACCACTCCTGTGACACTAGTTATTGATTCCGATGCATCACTTCAGGTTTATTGTATCGCTCTGACCTTCTTATAGACGATGAAACTCAGAAATTGCATCGGAATTAAATACAAAAAGAACAATGCCGTCTTAAGTACAAGAAAACTGACTCTTCCTACTGTCTGTGCTTTGAACCATTCCTAGGACACTAGTTATACATTCCGATGCTTCACTTCAGTTTTACTGTATCCCTCTGAGCTTCTTATTGACGATCAAACACAGAAATTGCATCGGAATTAAATACAAAAGGTACAATGCACACTCAAGTACAAGAAGACTGGCACTTCTTACCGTCTATGTTTTGAACCTTTCCTGTGAGACCAGTTTTCGACTCCGAAGCTTGTCTTCTGGTTTACTGTATCCCTTGGATTTTCATATTGATGACGAACCACAGAAATTGCATCGGAATTAAATAGAAGAGGCACAATGCCGACTTAAGGTCAAGAAAACTGATTCTTTTTAATGTCTATGCTTTGAACCATTCCTGTGACACTAGTTATAGATTCAGATGCTTCACTTCAGTTTTCCTGTATCCCTCTGACCTTCTAATTGACGACGAAACACAGAAATTGCATCGGAATTAAATACCAAAGGCACAATGCCGACTTAAGTACAAGTAAACTGACTCTTCTTACTGTCTATGATTTGAACCATTTGTGTGACACCAATTATAGATTCCGATGCTTCACTTCAGGTTTACTGTAACCCTCTGACCTTCTTATTGACGATGAAACAGAGAAATTGCATCGGAATTGAATACAAAAGGTACAATGCCGACTTAAGTACAAGAAGACTGACTCTTAGTACTGTCTATGTTTAGAACCATTCCTGTGAACTAGTTATAGATTCCGATGCTTTACTTCAGGTTTGCTGTATCCCTCTGCCCGTCTTATTGTCGGTGAAACACAGAAATTGCAAAGGAATTATAAACAAAAGGCACAATGCCGACTCAAGTACAAGAAGACTGGCTCTTCATACTGTCTATGTTTTGAACCTTTCCTGTAAGACCAGTTTTAGATTCCGATGCTTCACTTCAGGTTTACTGTATCCCTTGCACCTTCTTATTAACGACGAAACACAGAAATTAAATCGGATTTTAATAGAAAAGGCACAATGCCAGGTTAAGTACGAAAAAACCGACTCTTCTTACTGTCCATGATTTGAACCATTCCTGTGACACTAGTTATAGATCCCGATGCTTCTCTTCAGGTTTACTGTATCCCTGTGACCTTCTTATTGACGATGAAACACAGAAATTGCATGGGAATTAAATACAAAATGGTACAACGCCGACTTAAGTACAAGTAAACTGACTATTCTTACTGTCTATGTTTTGAACCATTCCTGTGACACTAGTTACTGATTCCGATGCATCACTTGAGGTTTACTGTTTCCCTCTGACCTTCTTATTGACGATGAAACACAGAAATTGCATCGGAATGAAATACAAAAGTCACAATGCCGACTCAACTACAAGAAGACTAGCTCTTCTTACTGTCTATGTTATGAACCTTTCCTGTGAGACCGGTTTTAGATTCCGATGCTTCACTTCAGGTTTACTGTATCCCTCTGACCTTCTTATTGACGATGAAATTCAGAAATTGCATCGGAATTAAATACAAAAGGCACAATGCACACTCAAGTACAAGAAGACTGGCTCTTCTTACTGTCTATGTTTTGAACCTTTCCTGTGAGACCAGTTTTACATTCCGAAGCTTGACTTCTGGTTTACTGTATCTCTTGTATTTTCATATTGACGACGAAACACAGAAATTGCATCGGAATTAAATAGAAAAGACACAATGCCGACTTAAGGACAAGAAAACTGATTCTTCTTAATGTCTATGCTTTCAACCATTCCTGTGACACTAGTTATAGATTCCGATGCTTCACTTCAGGTTTCCTGTATCCCTCTGACCTTCTTATTGACGATGAAACACAGAAATTGCATCGGAATTAAATACAAAAGGCACAATGCCGACTCAACTACAAGAAGACTAGCTCTTCTTACTGTCTATGTTTTGAACATTTCCTGTGAGACAGGTTTTAGATTCCGATGCTTCACTTCAGGTTTACTGTATCCCTTGGCCCTTTTTATTGACAACGAAACACAGAAAGTTCATCGGAATTAATTAGAAAAGGCACAATGCCTACTTGAGTACAAGAAAACTGACTCTTCTTACTGTCTATGTTTTGAACCATTCCTGTGAACTAGTTATAGATTCCGATGCTTCACTTCACGTTTTCTGTATCCCTCTGCCCGCCTTATTGTCGATGAAACACAGAAATTGCAAAGGAATTATAAACAAAAGGCACAATGCCGACTCAAGTACAAGAAGACTGGCTCTTCTTACTGTCTATGTTTTGAACCTTTCCTGAAGGACCGGTTTTAGATTCCGATGCTTCACTTCAGGTTTACTGTATCCCTTGCACCTTCTTATTGCCGACGAAACACAGAAACTGCATCGGAATTAAATAGAAAAGGCACAATGCCAGGTTAAGTACAAGAAAACCGACTCTTCTTACTGTTTATGATCTGAACCATTCCTGTGACACTAGTTATTGATTCCGATGCTTCACTTCAGTTTTGCTGTATCACTCTGACCGTCTTATTGACGACGAAACACAGAAATTGCATCGGAATTAAATACAAAAGGCACAATGCCGACTTCAGTACAAGAAAATTGACTCTTCTTATTGTCTATGTTTTGAACCATTCCTGTGCCACCAGTTATAGATACCGATGTCTCACTTCAGGAATACTGTATCCCTCTGACCTTCTTATTGACGATGAAACACAGAAATTGCAACGGAGTGAAACACATAACGCACAATGCCCACTTAAGTACAAGTAAACTGACTCTTTTTACTGTCTATCTTTTGAACCATTCCTGTGGCACTAGTTATTGATTCCGATGCATAACTTCAGGTTTACTGTATCCCTCTGTTCTTCTTATTGACGATGAAACTCAGAAATTGCATCGGCATTAAATAGAAAAGGAACAATGCCGACTTAAGTACAAGAAAACTGACTCTTCTCACTGTCTATGCTTTGAACCATTCCTAGGACACTAGTTATACATTCCGATGCTTCACTTCAGTTTTACTGTATCCCTCTGAGCTTCTTATTGACGATCAAACACAGAAATTGCATCGGAATTAAACACAAGAGGCACAATGCACACTCAAGTACTAGAAGACTGGCTCTTCTTACTGTCTATGTTTTGAACCTTTCCTGTAACACCGGTTTTGGATTCCGATGCTTGACTTCTGGTTTACTGTATCCCTTGCATTTTCATATTGACGACGAAACACAGAAATTGCATCGGAATTAAATAGAAAAGGCACAATGCCGACTTAAGCTCAAGAAAACTGATTCTTCTTAATGTCTATGATTTGAACCATTCCTGTGACACTAGTTATAGATTCCGATGCTTCACTTCAGGTTTGCTGTATCACTCTGACCGTCTTATTGACGATGAAACACAGAAATTGCAACGGAATTAAACACAAAAGGCACAATGCCGACTCAACTACAGGAAGACTAGCTCTTCTTACTGTCCATGTTTTGAACTTTCCTGTGAGACCGGTTTTAGATTCCGATGCTTCACTTCAGGTTTACTGTATCCCTTGGCCCTTCTAATTGGGGACGAAACACAGAAATTGCATCGGAAATATATAGAAAAGTCACAATGCCGACTGAAATACAGGAAAACTGACTCCTCTTATTGTCTATGTTTTGAACCATTCCTGTGACACTAGTTATAGATTCCGATGCTTCACTTCAGGTTTGCTGTATTACTCTGACCGTCTTATTGACGATGAAACAGAGAATTTGCATCGGAATTAAATACAAAAGGCACAATGCCGACTGAATTATAAGAAAACTGACCCTTCACGCTGTGTATGCTCTGAACCATTCCTGTGACACTAGTTATAGATTCCGATGCTTCACTTAAGGTTTACTGTATCCCTCTGACCTTCTTATTGACGATCAAACACAGAAATTGCATCGGAATTAAATACAAAATGCACAATGCCGACTTAAGTACAAATAAACTGACTCTTCTTACTGTCTATGATTTGAACCATTTGTGTGACACTAAATATAGATTCCTATGCTTCACTTCAGGTTTACTGTAACCCTCTGACCTTCTTATTGACGATGAAACAAAGAAATTGCATCGGAATTGAATACAAAAGGTACAATGCCGACTTAAGTACAAGAAGACTGACTCTTAGTACTGTCTATGTTTAGAACCATTCCTGTGAACTAGTTATAGATTCCGATGCTTTACTTCAGGTTTGCTGTATCCCTCTGCCCGTCTTATTGTCGATGAAACACAGAAATTGCAAAGGAATTATAAACAAAAGGCACAATGCCGACTCAAGTACAAGAAGACTGGCTCTTCTTACTGTCTATGTTTTGAACCTTTCCTGTAAGACCGGTTTTAGATTCCGATGCTTCACTTCAGGTTTACTGTATCCCTTGCACCTTCTTATTAACGGCGAAACACAGAAATTAAATCGGATTTAAATAGAAAAGGCACAATGCCAGGTTAAGTACGAGAAAACCGACTCTTCTTACTGTCTATGATTTGAACCATTCCTGTGACACTAGTTATAGATTCCGATGCATCACTTCAGGGTAACTGTATCCCTCTGACCTTCTTATTGACGATGAAACACAGAAATTGCATCGAGATTAAATACAAAAGGAACAATGCCGACTTAATTATAAAAAAACTGACTATTCTTTCTGTCTATGCCTTTTTACAATTCCTGTGACACTAGTTATAGATTACAATGCTTCACTGCAGGTTTACTGTATCCCTCTGACCTTCTTATTGAAAATGAAACACAGAAATTGCATCGGAATTAAATACAAAATGGCACAATGCCGTCTTAAGTACAAGTAAACTGACTCTTCTTACTGTCTATGGTTTGAACCACTCCTGTGACACTAGTTATTGATTCCGATGCATCACTTGAGTTTTACTGTATCCCTCTGACCCTCTTATTGACGATTAAACGCAGAAATTGCATCGGAATTAAATACAAAAGGCACAATGCCGACATAAGTACAAGAAAACTGACTCTTCTTACTGTCTGTGCTTTGAACCATTCCTAGGCTACTAGTTATACATTCCGATGCTTCACTTCAGTTTTACTGTATCCCTCTGAGCTTCTTATTGACGATCAAACACAGAAATTGCATCGGAATTAAATGTAAAAGGCACAATGCACACTCAAGTACAAGAAGACTGGCTCTTCTTACTGTCTATGTTTTGAACCTTTCCTGTGAGACCAGTTTTAGATTCCGATGCTTGACTTCTGGTTTACTGTATCCCTTGGATTTTCGTATTGACGACGTAACACAGAATTTGCATCGGAATTAAATAGAAAAGGCACAATGCCGACTTAAGGTCAAGAAAACAGATTCTTCTTAATGGCTATGTTTTAAACCATTCCTGTGACACTAGTTATAGATTCCGATGCTTCACTTCAGGTTTCCTGTATCCCTCTGACCTTCTTATTGACGATGAAACACAGAAATTGCATCGGAATGAAATACAAAAGTCACAATGCCGACCCAACTACAAGAAGACTAGCTTTTCTTACTGTCTATGTTTTGAACCTTTCCTGTGAGACCGGTTTTAGATTCCGGTGCTTCACTTCAGGTTTACTGTATCCCTTGGCCCTTCTTATTGACGACGAAACACAAAAATTGCATCGGAATTATATAGAAAAAGCACAATGCCGACTTAAATTCAAGAAAACTGACTCCTCTTACTGTCTATGTTTTGAACCATTCCTGTGACACTAGTTATAGATTCCGATGCTTCACTTCAGGTTTGCTGTATCACTCTGACCGTCTTATTGACGACGAAACACGGAAATTGCATCGGAATTAAATACAAATGGCACAATGCCGACTTAATTATAATAAAACTGACTCTTCTTACTGTCTATGCTTTGAACCATTCCTGTGACACTAGTTATAGATTCCGATGCTTCACTTCAGGTTTACTGTATTCCTCTGACCTTCTTATTGACGATGAAACACAGAAACTGCATCGGAATTAAATACAAAAGGCACAATGCCGACTTAAGTACAAGTAAACTGACTCTTCTTACTGTCTATGATTTGAACCATTTGTGTGACACTAGTTATAGATTCCGATGTTTCACTTCAGGTTCACTGTATCCCCCTGACCTTCTTTTTGACGATGAAACACAGAAATTGCATCGGAATTCAATACAAAAGGCACAATGCCGACTCAAGTACAAGAAGACTGGCTCCTCTTACTGTCTATGTTTTGAACCTTTCCTGTGAGACCGGTTTTAGATTCCGATGCTTCACTTCAGGTTTACTGTATCCCTCTGACCTTCTTATTGACGATGAAATTCAGAAATTGCATCGGAATTAAATACAAAAGGCACAATGCCGACTTAAGTACAAGTAAATTGACTCTTCTTCCTGTCTATGGTTTGAACCATTCCTGTGACACTAGTTATAGATTCCGTTGCTTCACCTCAGGTTTACTGTATCCCTCTGACCTTATTGACGATGAAACACAGAAATTGCAACGGAATTAAATACAAAAGGCACAATGCCGAGTCAAGTACAAGAAGACTGGCTCTTCTTACTGTCTATGTTTTGAACCTTTCCTGTGAGACCGGTTTTATATTCCGATGCTTCACTTCAGGTTGTCTGTATCCCTCTGATCTTCTTATTGACGATGAAAGATAGAAATTGCATCGGAATTAAATACAAAAGGCACAATGCCGACTTAAGTACAAGTAAACTGACTCTTCTCTCTGTCTATGGTTTGAACCATTCCTGTGACACTAGTTATAGATTCCGTTGCTTCACCGCAGGTTTACTGTATCCCTCTGACCTTCTTATTGATGATGACACACAGAAATTGCATCGGAATTAAATACAAAGGGCACAATGCCGACTTAAGTACAAGAAAACTGACTCTTCTTACTCTCTATGTTTTTAACCCTTCCTGTGACACTAGTTATAGATTCCGATGCTTCACTTCAGGTTTACTGTATCCATCTGACCTTCTTATTGGCGATGAAACACAGAAATTGCATCGAAATTAAATACAAAAGGCACAATGCGGGCATAAGTACAAGAAAACTGACTCTTCTTACTGTCTATGTTTTGAACCATTCCTGTGACACTAGTTATAGATATCGATACTTCACTTCAGGTTTACTGTATACCTCTGACCTTCTTATTGACGATGAAATACAGAAATTGCATCGAAATTAAATACAAAAGGCACAATGCCGACTTAAAAACAAGGAAAATGAATCCTCTTAATGTCCGTGTTTTGAACCATTCCTGTGACACTAGTTATAGATTCCGATGCTTCACTTCAGGTTTACTGTATCCCTCTGACGTTCTTATTGACGATGAAACACAGAAATTGCATCGGAATTAAATACAAAAGGCACAATGCCGACTTAAGCACAAGAAAACTGACGCTTCTTACTGTTTATGTTTTAACCACTCCTGTGACACTAGTTATAGATTCCGATGCTACTCTTCAGGTTTAATGTATCCCTGTGACCTTCTTATTGACGATGAAACACAGAAATTGCATCGGAATTTAATACAAAATTTCACAATGCCGACTTAAGTACAAGTAAACTGACTCTTCTTACTGTCTATGTTTTGAACCATTCCTGTGACACTAGTTATTGATTCCGATGCATCACTTCAGGTTTACTGTATCCCTCTGACCTTCTTATTGACGATGAAACTCAGAAATTGCATCGGAATTAAATACAAAAGGAACAATGCCGACTTAAGTACAAGAAAATTGACTCTTCTTACTGTCTATGCTTTGAACCATTCCTAGGACACTAGTTATACATTCCGATGCTTCACTTCAGTTTTACTGTATCCCTCTGAGCTTCTTATTGCCGATCAAACACAGAAATTATATCGGAATTAAATACAAAAGGCACAATGCCGACTCAACTACAAGAAGACTAGCTCTTCTTACTGTCTATGTTTTGAACATTTCCTGTGAGACAGGTTTTAGATTCCGATGCTTCACTTCAGGTTTACTGTATCCCTTGGCCCTTTTTATTGACGACGAAACACAGAAAGTTCATCAGAATTAAATAGAAAAGGCACAATGCCTACTTGAGTACAAGAAAACTGACTCTTCTTACTGTCTATGTTTTGAACCATTCCTGTGAACTAGTTATAGATTCCGATGCTTCACTTCAGGTTTGCTGTATCCCTCTGCCGCCTTATTGTCGATGAAACACAGAAATTGCAAAGGAATTATAAACAAAAGGCACAATGCCGACTCAAATACAAGAAGACTGGCTCTTCTTACTGTCTATGTTTTGAACCTTTCCTGTATGACCGGTTTTAGATTCCGATGCTTCACTTCAGGTTTACTGTATCCCTTGCACCTTCTTATTGACGACGAAACACAGAAATTGCATCGGAATTAAATAGAAAAGGCACATGCCAGGTTAAGTACAAGAAAACCGACTCTTCTTACTGTCTATGCTTTGAACCGTTCCTAGGACACTAGTTATACATTCCGATGCTTCACTTCAGTTTTACTGTATCCCTCTGAGCTTCTTATTGACGATCAAACACAGAAATTGCATCGGAATTAAATGTAAAAGGCACAATGCACACTCAAGTACAAGAAGACTGGCGCTTCTTACGGTCTATGTTTTGAACCTTTCCTGTGAGACCAGTTTTAGATTCCGATGCATGACTTCTGGTTTACTGTATCCCTTGGATTTTCATATTGACGACGTAACACAGAATTTGCATCGGAATTAAATAGAAAAGGCACAATGGCGACTTAAGGTCAAGAAAACAGATTCTTCTTAATGGCTATGTTTTGAACCATTCCTGTGACACTAGTTATAGATTCCGATGCTTCACTTCAGGTTTCCTGTATCCCTCTGACCTTCTTATTGACGATGAAACACAGATATTGCATCGGAATGAGATACAAAAGTCACAATGCCGACCCAACTACAAGAAGACTAGCTCTTCTTACTGTCTATGTTTTGAACCGTTCCTGTGAGACCGGTTTTAGATTCCGGTGCTTCACTTCAGGTTTACTGTATCCCTTGGCCCTTCTTATTGACGACGAAACACAAAAATTGCATCGGAATTATATAGAAAAAGCACAATGCCGACTTAAATTCAAGAAAACTGACTCCTCTTACTGTCTATGTTTTGAACCATTCCTGTGACACTAGTTATAGATTCCGATGCTTCACTTCAGGTTTGCTGTATCACTCTGACCGTCTTATTGGCGACGAAACACAGAAATTGCATCGGAATTAAATACAAATGGCACAATGCCGAGTTAATTATAATAAAACTGACTCTTCTTACTGTCTATGCTTTGAACCATTCCTGTGACACTAGTTATAGATTCCGATGCTTCACTTCAGGTTTACTGTATTCCTCTGACCTTCTTATTGACGATGAAACACAGAAACTGCATCGGAATTAAATACAAAAGGCACAATGCCGACTTAAGTACAAGTAAACTGACTCTTCTTACTGTCTATGATTTGAACCATTTGTGTGACACTAGTTATAGATTCCGATGTTTCACTTAAGGTTCACTGTAGCCCCCTGACCTTCTTTTTGACGATTAAACACAGAAATTGCATCGGAATTCAATACAAGAGGCACAATGCCGACTCAAGTACAAGAAGACTGGCTCTTCTTACTGTCTATGTTTTGAACCTTTCCTGTGAGACCGGTTTTAGATTCCGATGCTTCACTTCAGGTTTACTGTATCCCTCTGACCTTCTTATTGACGATGAAATTCAGAAATTGCGTCGGAATTAAATACAAAAGGCACAATGCCGACTTAAGTACAAGTAAATTGACTCTTCTTCCTGTCTATGGTTTGAACCATTCCTGTGACACTAGTTATAGATTCCGTTGCTTCACCTCAGGTTTACTGTATCCCTCTGACCTTATTGACGATGAAACACAGAAATTGCAACGGAATTAAATACAAAAGGCACAATGCCGAGTCAAGTACAAGAAGACTGGCTCTTCTTACTGTCTATGTTTTGAACCTTTCCTGTGAGACCGGTTTTATATTCCGATGCTTCACTTCAGGTTATCTGTATCCCTCTGATCTTCTTATTGACGATGAAAGATAGAAATTGCATCGGAATTAAATACAAAAGGCACAATGCCGACTTAAGTACAAGTAAACTGACTCTTCTCTCTGTCTATGGTTTGAACCATTCCTGTGACACTAGTTATAGATTCCGTTGCTTCACCGCAGGTTTACTGTATCCCTCTGACCTTCTTATTGATGATGACACACAGAAATTGCATCGGAATTAAATACAAAGGGCACAATGCCGACTTAAGTACAAGGAAACTGACTCTTCTTACTCTCTATGTTTTTAACCATTCCTGTGACACTAGTTATAGATTCCGATGCTTCACTTCAGGTTTACTGTATCCATCTGACCTTCTTATTGGCGATGAAACACAGAAATTGCATCGAAATTAAATACAAAAGGCACAATGCGGGCATAAGTACAAGAAAACTGACTCTTCTTACTGTCTATGTTTTGAACCATTCCTGTGACACTAGTTATAGACATCGATACTTCACTTCAGGTTTACTGTATACCTCTGACCTTCTTATTGACGATGAAATACAGAAATTGCATCGAAATTAAATACAAAAGGCACAATGCCGACTTAAATACAAGGAAAATGAATCCTCTTAATGTCCGTGTTTTGAACCATTCATGTGACACTAGTTATAGATTCCGATGCTTCACTTCAGGTTTACTGTATCCCTCTGACGTTCTTATTGACGATGAAACACAGAAATTGCATCGGAATTAAATACAAAAGGCACAATGCCGACTTAAGTACAAGTAAACTGACTCTTCTTACTGTCTATGTTTTGAACCATTCCTGTGAACTAGTTATAGATTCCGATGCTTCACTTCAGGTTTGCTGTATCCCTCTGCCCGCCTTATTGTCGATGAAACACAGAAATTGCAAAGGAATTATAAACAAAAGGCACAATGCCGACTCAAATACAAGAAGACTGGCTCTTCTTACTGTCTATGTTTTGAACCTTTCCTGTAAGACCGGTTTTAGATTCCGATGCTTCACTTCAGGTTTACTGTATCCCTTGCACCTTCTTATTGACGACGAAACACAGAAATTGCATCGGAATTAAATAGAAAAGGCACAATGCCAGGTTAAGTACAAGAAAACCGACTCTTCTTATTGTCTATGCTTTGAACCGTTCCTAGGACACTAGTTATACATTCCGATGCTTCACTTCAGTTTTACTGTATCCCTCTGAGCTTCTTATTGACGATCAAACACAGAAATTGCATCGGAATTAAATGTAAAAGGCACAATGCACACTCAAGTACAAGAAGACTGGCTCTTCTTACGGTCTATGTTTTGAACCTTTCCTGTGAGACCAGTTTTAGATTCCGATGCTTGACTTCTGGTTTAGTGTATCCCTTGGATTTTCATATTGACGACGTAACACAGAATTTGCATCGGAATTAAATAGAAAAGGCACAATGCCGACTTAAGGTCAAGAAAACAGATTCTTCTTAATGGCTATGTTTTGAACCATTCCTGTGACACTAGTTATAGATTCCGATGCTTCACTTCAGGTTTCCTGTATCCCTCTGACCTTCTTATTGACGATGAAACACAGAAATTGCATCGGAATGAGATACAAAAGTCACAATGCCGACCCAACTACAAGAAGACTAGCTCTTCTTACTGTCTATGTATTGAACCTTTCCTGTGAGACCGGTTTTAGATTCCGGTGCTTCACTTCAGGTTTACTGTATCCCTTGGCCCTTCTTATTGACGACGAAACACAAAAATTGCATCGGAATTATATAGAAAAAGCACAATGCCGACTTAAATTCAAGAAAACTGACTCCTCTTACTGTCTATGTTTTGAACCATTCCTGTGACACTAGTTATAGATTCCGATGCTTCACGTCAGGTTTGCTGTATCACTCTGACCGTCTTATTGACGACGAAACACAGAAATTGCATCGGAATTATATACAAATGGCACAATGCCGACTTAATTATAATAAAACTGACTCTTCTTACTGTCTATGCTTTGAACCATTCCTGTGACACTAGTTATAGATTCCGATGCTTCACTTCAGGTTTACTGTATCCCTCTGACCTTCTTAATGACGATGAAACACAGAAACTGCATCGGAATTAAATACAAAAGGCACAATGCCGACTTAAGTACAAGTAAACTGACTCCTCTTACTGTCTATGCTTGAACCTTTCCTGTGAGACTGGTTTTAGATTCCGATGTTTCACTTCAGGTTTACTGTATCCCTCTGACCTTCTTATTGACGATGAAATTCAGAAATTGCATCGGAATTAAATACAAAAGGCACAATGCCGACTTAAGTACAAGTAAATTGACTCTTCTTACTGTCTATGGTTTGAACCATTCCTGTGACACTACTTATAGATTCCGTTGCTTCACCTCAGGTTTATTGTATCCCTCTGACCTTATTGACGATGAAACACAGAAATTGCAACGGAATTAAATACAAAAGGCACAATGCCGCGTCAAGTACAAGAAGACTGGCTCTTCTTACTGTCTATGTTTTAAACCTTTCCTGTGAGACCGGTTTTAGATTCCGATGCTTCACTTCAGGTTAACTGTATCCCTCTGATCTTCTTATTGACGATGAAAGATAGAAATTGCATCGGAATTAAATACAAAAGGCACAATGCCGACTTAAGTACAAGTAAACTGACTCTTCTCTCTGTCTATGGTTTGAACCATTCCTGTGACACTAGTTATAGATTCCGTTGCTTCACCACAGGTTTACTGTATCCCTCTGACCTTCTTATTGATGATGACACACAGAAATTGCATCGGAATTAAATACAAAGGGCACAATGCCGACTTAAGTAAAGAAAACTGACTCTTCTTACTCTCTATGTTCTTAACCATTCCTGTGACACTAGTTATAGATTCCGATGCTTCACTTCAGGTTTACTGTATCCCTCTGACCTTCTTATTGACGATGAAACACAGAAATTGCATCGAAATTAAATACAAAAGGCACAATGCGGGCATAAGTACAAGAAAACTGACTCTTCTTACTGTCTATGTTTTGAACCATTCCTGTGACACTAGTTATAGATATCGATACTTCACTTCAGGTTTACTGTATACCTCTGACCTTCTTATTGACGATGAAATACAGAAATTGCATCGAAATTAAATACAAAAGGCACAATGCCGACTTAAGTACAAGAAAACTGACTCTTCCTACTGTCTATATTTTGAACCATACCTGTGACACTTGTTATAGATTCCTATTCTTCATTTCAGGTTTACTGTATCCCTCTGACCTTATTGACGATGAAACACGAAATTGCATCGGAATTAAATACAAAAGGCATAATGCCGACTTAAATATAAGGAAACTGAATCCTCTTAATGTCCGTGTTTTGAACCATTCCTGTGACACTAGTTATATATTCCGATGCTTCACTTCAGGTTTACTGTATCCGTCTGACGTTCTTATTGACGATGAAACACAGAAATTGAATCGGAATTAAATACAAAAGGCACAATGCCGACTTAAGTACAAGAAAACTGACGCTTCTTACTGTTTATGTTTTGAACCACTCCTGTGACACTAGTTATAGATTCCGATGCTTCTCTTCAGGTTTACTGTATTCCTGTGACCTTCTTATTGACGATGAAACACAGAAATTGCATCGGAATTTAATACAAAATGGCACAATGCCGACTTAAGTACAAGTAAACTGACTCTTCTTACTGTCTATGTTTTGAACCATTCCTGTGACACTAGTTATTGACTCCGATGCATCACTTCAGGTTTACTGTATCCCTCTGACCTTCTTATTGACGATGAAACTCAGAAATTGAATCGGAATTAAATACAAAAGGAACAATGCCGACTTAAGTACAAGAAAATTTACTCTTCTTACTGTCTATGCTTTGAACCATTCCTAGGACACTAGTTATACATTCCGATGCTTCACTTCAGTTTTACTGTATCCCTCTGAGCTTCTTATTGACGATCAAACACAGAAATTGCATCGGAATTAAATATAAATGGCACAATGCACACTCAAGTACAAGAAGACTGGCTCTTCTTACGGTCTATGTTTTGAACCTTTCCTGTGAGACCAGTTTTAGATTCCGATGCTTGACTTCTGGTTTACTGTATCCCTTGGATTTTCATATTGACGACGTAACACAGAATTTGCATCGGAATTAAATAGAAAAGGCACAATGCCGACTTAAGGTCAAGAAAACAGATTCTTCTTAATGGCTATGTTTTGAACCATTCCGGTGACACTAGTTATAGATTCCGATGCTTCACTTCAGGTTTCCTGTATCCCTCTGACCTTCTTATTGACGATAAAACACAGAAATTGCATCGGAATGAGATACAAAAGTCACAATGCCGACCCAACTACAAGAAGACTAGCTCTTCTTACTGTCTATGTTTTGAACCTTTCCTGTGAGACCGGTTTTAGATTCCGGTGCTTCACTTCAGGTTTACTGTATCCCTTGGCCCTTCATATTGACGACGTAACACAGAATTTGCATCGGAATTAAATAGAAAAGGCACAATGCCGACTTAAGCTCAAGAAAACTGATTCTTCTTAATGTCTATGATTTGAACCATTCCTGTGACACTAGTTATAGATTCCGATGCTTCACTTCAGGTTTGCTGTATCACTCTGACCGTCTTATTGACGATGAAACACAGAATTTTTATCGGAATTAAATACAAAAGGCACAATGACGACTGAATTATAACAAAACTGACCCTTCATTTTGTGTATGCTTTGAACCATTCCTGTGACACTAGTTATAGATTCCGATGCTTCACTTAAGGTTTACTGTATCCCTCTGACCTTCTTATTGACGATCAAACACAGAAATTGCATCGGAATTAAATACAAAAGGCACAATGCCGACTTAAGTACAAGTAAACTGACCCTTCTTACTGTCTATGATTTGAACCATTTGTGTGACACTAATTATAGATTCCGATGCTTCACTTCAGGTTTACTGTAACCCTCTGACCCTCTTATTGACGATAAAACAGAGAAATTGCATCGGAATTGAATACAAAACGTACAATGCCGACTTAAGTACAAAAAGACTGTTTCTTCTTACTGTCTATGTTTTGAACCATTCCTGTGACACTAGTTATAGATTCCGATGCTTCACTTCAGGTTCACTGTATCCCTCTGACCTTCTTATTGACGATGAAACACAGAAATTGCATCGGAATACAACCAAAAGGCACAATGCCGACTTAAGTACAAGAATACAGGCTCTTCTTACTGTCTATGTTTTGAACATTTCCTGCGAGACAGGTTTTAGATTCCGATGCTTCACTTCAGGTTTACTGTATCCCTTGACCCTTTTTATTGACGACGAAACACAGAAAGTTCATCGGAATTAAATAGAAAAGGCACAATGCCTACATGAGTACAAGAAAACTGACTCTTCTTACTGTCTATGTTTTGAACCATTCCTGTGAACTAGTTATAGATTCCGATGCTTCACTTCAGGTTTGCTGTATCCCTCTGCCCGTCTTATTGTCGATGAAACACAGAAATTGCAAAGGAATTATATACAAAAGGCACAATGCCGACTCAAGTACAAGAAGACTGGCTTTTCTTACTGTCTATGTTTTGAACCTTTCCTGTAAGACCGGTTTTAGATTCCGATGCTTCACTTTAGGTTTACTGTATCCCTTGCACCTTCTTATTGACGACGAAACACAGAAAATGCATCGGAATCAAATAGAAAAGGCACAATGCCAGGTTAAGTACAGGAAAACCGTTTCTTCTTACTGTCTATGTTTTGAACCACTCCTGTGACACTAGTTATAGGTTCCGATGCATCACTTCAGGTATCCCTCTGACCTTCGTATTGACGATGAAACTCAGAAATTGCATCGGAATTAAATTCAAAAGGTACAATGCCGACATAAGTGCAAGAAAACTGACTCTTCTTACTGTCTATGCTTTGAACCATTCCTAGGACAATAGTTATACATTCCGATGCTTCACTTCAGTTTTCCTGTATTCCTCTGAGCTTCTTATTGACGATCAAACACAGAAATTGCATCGGAATTAAATGTAAATGCACAATGCACACTCAAGTACAAGAAGAATGGCTAGTCTTACTGTCTATGTTTTGAACCTTTCCTGTGAGACCAGTTTTAGATTCCGATGCTTGACTTCTGGTTTACTGTATTCCTTGGATTTTCATTTTGACGACGAAACACAGAAATTGCATCGGAATTAAATAGAAAAGGCACAATGCCGACTTAAGGTCAAGAAAACATATTCTTCTTAGTTGCTATGTTTTGAACCATTCTTGTGACACTAGTTATAGATTCAGATGCTTCACTTAAGGTTTCCTGTATCTCTCTGACCTTCTTATTGACGATGAGACACAGAAATTGCATCGGAATGAAATACAAAAGTCACAATGCCGACTCAACTACAAGAAGACTAGCTCTTCTTACTGTCTATGTTTTGAACCTTTCCTGTGAGACCGGTTTTAGACTCCGATGCTTCACTTCAGGTTTACTGTATCCCTTGGCCCTTCTTATTGACGACGAAACAAAAAAATTGCATCGGAATTATATAGAAATAGCACAATGCCGACTTAAATTCAAAAAAATAACTCCTCTTACTGTCTATGTTTTGAACCATTCCTGTGACACTAGTTATAGATTCCGATGCTTCACTTCAGGTTTGCTGTATCACTCTGACCGTCTTATTGACGACGAAACACAGAAATTGCATCGGAATTAAATACAAAAGGCACAATGCCGACTTAATTATAAGAATATTGACTCTTCTTACTGTCTATGCTTTGAACCATTCCTGTGACACTAGTTATAGATTCCGATGCTTCACATCAGGTTTACTGTAACCCTCTGACCTTCTTATTGACGATGAAACAGAGAAATTGCATCGGATTTGAATACAAAAGGAACAATGCCGACTTAAGTACAAGGAAATAGACTCTTCTTATTGTCTACGATTTGAACCATTCCTGTGACACTAGTTATAGATACCGATGTCTCACTTCAGGAATACTGTCTCCCTCTGACCTTCTTATTGACGATGAAACACAGAAATTGCATCGGAGTGAAACACGTATCGCACAATGCCAACTTAAGTACAAGTAAAGTGACTCTTCTTACTGTCTATGCTTTGAACCATTCCTGTGACACTAGTTATACATTCCGATGCTTCACTTCAGTTTTACTGTATTCCTCTGAGCTTCTTATTGACGATGAAACAGAGAAATTGCATAGGAATTGAATACAATAGGCACAATGCCGACTTAAGTACAAGAAGACTGACTCTTCTTACTGTCTATGTTTTGAACCATTCCTGTGACACTAGTTATAGATTCCGATGCTTCACTTCTGGTTTGCTGTATCCCTCTGACCGTCATATTGACGATGAAACACATAAATTGCATCGGAATAAAATACAAAAGGCACAATGCCGACTCAATTACAAGAAGATTGGCTCTTCTTACTGTCTATGTTTGAACCTTTCCTGTGAGACCGGTTTTAGATTCCGATGCTTCACTTCAGGGTTACTGTATCCCTCTGACCTTCTTATTGACGATGAATCTCAGAAATTGCATCGGAATTAGATACAAAAGGCACAATGCCGACTTAATTATTAGAAAACTGACTCTTCTTACTGTCTATGCTTTGAAGCATTCCTGTGACACTAGTTATAGATTCCGATGCTTCACTTCAGGTTTACTGTACCCCTCTGACCTTCTTATTGACGATGAAACACAGAAATTGAATCGGAATTAAATATAAAAGGCACAATGACGACTTAAGTACAAGTAAACTGACTCTTCTAACTGTCTATGTTTGAACCATTCCTGTGACACTAGTTATAGATTACGATGCTTCACTTCAGGTTTACTGTAACCCTCTGGACATCTTATTGACGATGAAACACAGAAATTGCATCGGAATTAAATAAAAATCGCACAATGCCGACTTAAGTTTAAGAAGACACACTCTTCTTACTGTCTATGTTTTGAACCATTCCTGTGACACTAGTTATAGATTCCGTGCTTCACTTCAGGTTTACTGTATCCCTCCGATCTACGTATTGACGATGACACACAGAAATTGTATCGGAATTAAATACAAAAGGCACAATGCCGACTTAAGTACAAGAAAACTGACTCTTCTTACTGTCTATGTTTTAAGCATTCCTGCGACACTAGTTATAGATTCCGATGCTTCACTTCAGGTTTACTGTATCCCTCTGACCTTCTTTTTGACGATGAAACACAGAAATTGCATCGGAATTAAATACAGATGGCACAATGCCGACTTAAGTACAAGAAAACTGACTCTTCTTACTGTCTATGTTTCGAACCATTCCTGTGACACTAGTTATAGATTCCGATACTTCACTTCAGGTTTACTGCATCCCTCTGACCTTCTTATTGACGATGAAACACAGAAATTGCATCGGAATTAAATACAAAAGGCACATTGTCGACTTAAGTACAAGAAAACTGACTCTTCTTACTGTTTATGTTTTGAACCATTCCTGTGACACTAGTTATAGATTGCGATGTTCCAATTCTGGTTTACTGTATCCCTCCGACTTTCATATTGACAATGAAACACAGAAATTGCATCGGAATTAAATACAAAAGGCACAATGCCGTCTTAAGTACAAGAAAACTGATGCTTCTTACTGTTTATGTTTTGAACCATTCCTGTGACACTAGTTATAAATTCTGATGCTTCACTTCAGGCTTACTGTATCCCTCTGATCTTCTTATTGACGATGAAACACAGATATTGCATCGGAATTAAATACAAAAGGCACAATGCCGACTTAAGTACAAGAAGACTGACCTTTCTTACTGTCTAAGTTTTGGTCCATTCCTGTGACACTAGTTATAGATTCCGATGCTTCACTTCAGGTTTACTGTATCCCTCTGACCTTCGTATTGACAATGAAACACAGAAATTGCAATGTAATTAAATACAAAAGGCACAATGCCGACTTAAGTACAAAATGACTGACTCTTCTTACTCTGTATGTTTTGAACCATTCCTATAACACTAGTTATAGATTCCGATGCTTCACTTCAGGTTTACTGTATCCCTCCGACCGTCTTATTGACAATGAAACACAGAATTTGCATCGGAATTAAATACAAAAGGCACAATGCCAACTCAAGTACAAGAAGACTGGCTCTTCTTACGGTCTATGTTTTGAACCGATCCTGTGACACTAGTTATAGATTCCGATGCTTCACTTCAGGTTTACTGTATCATTCTGACCTTCATATTGACGATACAACACAGAAATTGCATCGGAATTATATACAAGAGGCACAATGCTGTATTAAGTACAAGGAGACTGACTCTTCTTACTGTCTATGTCTTGAACCATTCCAGTGACACTAGTTATAGATTCCGATGCTTCACATCAGGTTTACTGTATCCCGCTGACCTTCTTATTGACGATGAAACACAGAAATTGCATCTTAATTAAAATCAAAAGGCACAATGCCGACTTAAGTACAAGAAAACTGACTCTTCTTACTTTCTATGTTTTGAACCATTCCTGTGACACTAGTAATAGATTCCGATGCTTCACTTCAGGTTTACTGTATCCCTATGACCTTCTTATTGACGATGAACCACAGAAATCGCATCGGAATTAAATACAAAAGGCACAATGCCGACTTAAGTACTAGAAGACTGACTCTTCCTATTGCCTATGTTTTGAACCATTCCTGTGACACTAGTTATAGATTCAGATGCTTCACTTCAGGTTTACTGTATCCTTCTCACCCTCTTATTGACGATCAATCACAGATATTGCATCGGAATTAAATACAAATGGCGCAATGCCGACTCAAGTACAAGAGGACTGGCTCTTCTTACTGTCTATGTTTTTAACCTTTCCTGTGAGACCGGTTTGAGATTCCGATGCTTCACTTTTAGTTTACTGTATCCCTTGGACCTTCTTATTGACGACGAAATACAGAAACGGCATCGGAATTAAATACAAAAGCCACAATGCCGACTTAAGTATAAGTAAACATACTCTTCTTACTGTCTACGTTGTGAACCATTCCTGTGACACTAGTTATAGATTCCAATGCTTCACTTCAGGTTTACTGTAACCCTCTGACCATCTTACTGACGATGAAACACAGAAATCGCATCGGAATTAAATACAAAAGGCACAATGCCGACTTAAGTACAGGAAGACTGACTCTTCTTAGTGTCTATGTTATGAACCGTTCCCGTGACACTAGTTATAGATTCCGATGCTTCACTTCAGGTTTACTGCATCCCTTTGCCCTTCTTATTGACGATGAAACACAGAAATTGCATTGGAATTAAATACAAAAGGCACAATGCCGACTTAAGTACAAAAAGACTGACTATTCTTACTCTCTATGTTTTGAACCATTCCTGTCACACTAGTTATAGATTCCAATGCTTCACTTCAGGTTTACTGTATCCTTTGGAACGTCTTATTGCCGATGAAACACAGAAATTGCATCGGAATTAAATACAAAAGGCACAATGCCGACATCAGTATAGGAAGACTGACTCTTCTTACCGTCTATGTTTTGAACCATTCCTGTGACACAAGTTATAGATTCCGATGCTTCACTTCAGGTTTTCTGCATCCCTCTGACCTTCTTATTGAAGATCAAACACAGAAATTGCATCGTAATTAAATACAAAAGGCACAATGCCGACTCAAGTACAAGAGGACTGGCTCTTCTTACTGTCTACGTTTTGATCCTCTCCTGTGAGGCCGGTTTTAGATTCTGATGCTTCAGTTTGGGTTTACTGCATCCCTTGGACCTTCTTATTGACGACTAAACACAGAAACTGCCTCGCAATTAAATACAAAAGGCACAATGTCGACTTAAGTACAAGAAAACTGACTCTTCTTACTGTCTATGTTTTGAACCTTTCCTGTGAGGCTGGTTTTATATTCCGATGCTTCAGTTCAGGTTTGCTGCATCCCTTGGACCTTCTTATTGACGACGAAACTCAGAAATTGCATGAGAATTAAATAGAAAAGCACAATGCCGACTAAAGTACAAGAAAACTGACTCTTCATACAGTCTTTGTTTTGAACCATTCCTGTGACACTAGTTATAGATTCCGATGCATCACTTCAGGTTTTTTGTATCCCTCTGACCTTCTTATTGATGATGAAACACAGAAATGGCATCGGAATTAAATACAAAAGGCACAATGCCGACTTAAGTGAAAGAAAACTGACTCTTCTTACGGTCTATGCTTTCAACCATTCCTGTGACACTAGTTATAGATTCCGATGCTTCACTGCAGGTTTACTGTTTCCCTCTGACCTTCTTATTGACGACGAAACACATAAATTGCATCGGAATTAAATACAAAAGGCACAATGCCGACTCAAGTACAAGAAGACTGGCTCTTCTTACTGTCTATGTTTTGAACCTTTCCCGTGAATCCAGTTTTTGATTCCTATGCATGACTTCAGGTTTACTGTATCCCTTGGACCTTCTTATTGACGATGAAATGCAGAAATTGCATCGGAATTAAATAGAAAAGCACAATGCCGTGTTAAGTACAAGAAAACTGACTCTTCTTACTGTCTATTTTTTGAACCATTCCTGTGACACTAGTTATAGATTCCGATGCATCACTTCAGGGTTACTGTATCCCTCTGACCTTATTATTGACGATGAAACACAGAAATTGCATCTTAATTAAATACAAAGGCCACAATGCAGACCTAAGTCCAGGAAGACTGATTCTTCTTACCGTCTATGTTTTGAACCATTCCTGTGACACTAGTTATAGATTCCGAAGCTTCACTTCAGGTTTATTGTATCCTTCTGACCTTCTTTTTGACGATCAAACACAGAAATTGCATCGGAATTAAATACAAAAGGCACAATGCCGACTCAAGTACAAGAGGACTGGCTCTTCTTACTGCCTATGTTTTGAACCTTTCCTGTGAGACCGGTTATAGATTCTAATGCTTCACTTCAGGTTTACTGTATCCCTTGGACCATCTTATTTACGACGAAACACAGAAAATGCATCGGAATTAAATAGAAAAGCACAATGCCGATTTAAGTACAAGAAAACTGACTCTTCTTACAGTCTTTGTTTTGAACCATTCCTGTGACGCTAGTTATAGATTCCGATGCATCACTTCAGCTATATTGTATCTCTCTGACCTTCGTATTGATGATGAAACACAGAAATTGCATCGTAATTAAATACAAAAGGCACAATGCCGACTCAAGTACAAGAAGACTGACTCGTCTTACTGTCTATGTTTTGAACCATTCCTGTGACACTAGTTACAGATTCCGATGCTTCACTTCAGGTTTACTGTATCCCTGTGACCTTCTTATTGACGATGAAACACAGAAATTGCATCTTAATTAAATACAAAAGGCACAATGCCGACTTAAGTACAGGAAGACTGACTCTTCAACTGTCTATGTTTTGAACCATTCCTGTGACACTAGTTATAGATTCCGATGCTTCACTTCAGGTTTACTGCATCATTCTGACCTTCTTAGTGACGATCAAACACAGAAATTGGATCGGAATTAAATACAAAAGGCACAATGCCGACTCAAGTACAAGAGGACTGGCTCTTCTTACTGTCTATGTTTTGAACCTTTCCTGTGAGACCGGATTTAGATTCCGATGCCTGACTTCAGGTTTACTGTATCCCTTGGACCTTCTTATTGACGACGGAACACAGAAATTCAATCGGAGTTAAATAGAAAAGGCACAATGCCGACTCAAGTACAAGAGGACTGGCTCTTCTTACTGTCTATGTTTTGAACCATTCCTGTGACACTAGTTATAGATTCCGATGCTTCACTTCAGGTTTACTGCATCATTCTGACCTTCTTAGTGACGATCAAACACAGAAATTGGATCGGAATTAAATACAAAAGGCACAATGCCGACTCAAGTACAAGAGGACTGGCTCTTCTTACTGTCTATGTTTTGAACCTTTCCTGTGAGACCGGATTTAGATTCCCATGCTTCACTTCAGGTTTACTGTATCCCTTGGACCTTCTTATTGACTACGAAACACAGAAATTGCATCGGAATCAAATAGAAAAGCCACAATGCCTGGTTAAGTACAAGAAAACTGACTCTTCTTACTGTCTATGTTTTGAACCACTCCAGTGACACTAGTTGTAGATTCCGATGCATCACTTAAGGCTTACTGCGTCCCTCTGACGTTCATATTGACGATGAAACACAGAAGTTGCATAGGAATTAAATACAAAAGGCACCATGCCTACTTAATTATAAGAAAACTGACTCTTATTACTGTCTATGCTTTGAACCATTCCTGTGACACTAGTTATAGATTCCGATGCTCCACTTCAGGTTTACTGTATCCCTCTGACCTTCTTATTGACGATGAAACACAGAAATTGCATCGGAATTAAATACAAAAGGCACAATGCCGACTGAAGTATAAGAAAGCTGACTCTTCCTATTGTCTATATTTTGAACCATTCCTGTGACACTAGTTATAGATTCAAATGCTTCACTTCAGGTTTACTGTATACCTCTGACCTTCTTATTGACGATGAAACACAGAAATTGCCTCGGAATTAAATACAAAAGGCACAATGCCGACTCAAGTACGAGAAGACTGACTCATCTTACTGTCTATGTTTTGAACCATTCCTGTGACACTAGTTACAGATTCCGATGCTTCACTTCAGGTTTACTGTATCCCTGTGACCTTCTTATTGAAGATCAAACACAGAAATTGCATCTTAATTAAATACAAAAGGCACAATGCCGACATAAGTACAGGAAGACTGACTCTTCAACCGTCTATGTTTTGAACCATTCCTGTGACACTAGTTATAGATTCCGATGCTTCACTTCAGGTTTACTGCATCCCTCTGACCTTCTTATTGACGATCAAAGACAGAAATTGGATCGGAATTAAATACAAAAGGCACAATGCCGACTCAAGTACAAGAGGACTGGCTCTTCTTACTGTCTATGTTTTGAACCTTTCCTGTGAGACCGGATTTAGATTCCGATGCCTGACTTCAGGTTTACTGTATCCCTCTGACCTTCTTATTGCCGATGAAACACAGATATTGCATCGGAATTGAATACAAAAGGCACAATGCCGACTCAAGTACAAGAAGACTGGCTCTTCTTAATGTCTATGTTTTGAACCTTTCCTGTGAGACCGGATTTAGATTCCCATGCTTCACTTCAGGTTTACTGTATCCCTTGGACCTTCTTATTGACAACGAAACACAGAAATTGCATCGGAATTAAATAGAAAAGGCACAATGCCTGGTTAAGTACAAGAAAACTGACTCTTCTTACTGTCTATGTTTTGAACCACTCCTGTGACACTAGTTGTAGATTCCGATGCATCACTTCAGGCTTACTGCATCCTTCTGACGTTCATATTGACGATGAAACACAGAAGTTGCATCGGAATTAAATACAAAAGGCACCATGCCTACTTAATTATAAGAAAACTGACTCTTATTACTGTCTATGCTTTGAACCATTCCTGTGACACTAGTTATAGATTCCGATGCTCCACTTCAGGTTTACTGTATCCCTCTGACCTTCTTATTGACGATGAAACACAGAAATTGCATCGGAATTGAATACAAAAGGCACAATGCCGACTTAAGTGACATTATACTGAGTGCACTATCCGAAAATTACCTCGAGCAATTAAACAGAGAACCGACTCGTGGAGACAACATATTGGACCTACTGATAACAAACAGACCCGAACTTTTCGAATCTGTATGTACAGAACAGGGAATCAGTGATCATAAGGCCGTTGCAGCATCCCTGAATATGGAAGTTAATAGGAATATAAAAAAAGGGAGGAAGGTTTATCTGTTTAGCAAGAGTAATAGAAGGCAGATTTCAGACTACCTAACAGATCAAAACGAAAATTTCTGTTCCGACACTGACAATGTTGAGTGTTTATGGAAAAAGTTCAAGGCAATCGTAAAATGCGTTTTAGACAGGTACGTGCCGAGTAAAACTGTGAGGGACGGGAAAAACCCACCGTGGTACAACAACAAAGTTAGGAAACTACTGCGAAAGCAAAGAGAGCTCCACTCCAAGTTTAAACGCAGCCAAAACCTCTCAGACAAACAGAAGCTAAACGATGTCAAAGTTAGCGTAAGGAGGGCTATGCGTGAAGCGTTCATTGAATTCGAAAGTAAAATTCTATGTACCGACTTGACAGAAAATCCTAGGAAGTTCTGGTCTTACGTTAAATCAGTAAGTGGCTCGAAACAGCATATCCAGACACTACGGGATGATGATGGCATTGAAACAGAGGATGACACGCGTAAAGCTGAAATACTAAACACCTTTTTCCAAAGCTGTTTCACAGAGGAAGACCGCACTGCAGTTCCTTCTCTAAATCCTCGCACAAACGAAAAAATGGCTGACGTCGAAATAAGTGTCCAAGGAATAGAAAAGCAACTGGAATCACTTAATAGAGGAAAGTCCACTGGACCTGACGGGATACCAATTCGATTCTACACAGAGTACGCGAAAGAACTTGCCCCCCTTCTAACAGCCGTGTACCGCAAGTCTCTAGAGGAACGGAGGGTTCCAAATGATTGGAAAAGAGCACAGATAGTCCCAGTCTTCAAGAAGGGTCGTCGAGCAGATGCGCAAAACTATAGACCTATATCTCTTACGTCGATCTCTTGTAGAATTTTAGAACATGTTTTTTGCTCGCGTATCATGTCATTTCTGGAAACCCAGAATCTACTATGTAGGAATCAACATGGATTCCGGAAACAGCGATCGTGTGAGACCCAACTCGCCTTATTTGTTCATGAGACCCAGAAAATATTAGATACAGGCTCCCAGGTAGATGCTATTTTTCTTGACTTCCGGAAGGCGTTCGATACAGTTCCGCACTGTCGCCTGATAAACAAAGTAAGAGCCTACGGAATATCAGACCAGCTGTGTGGCTGGATTGAAGAGTTTTTAGCAAACAGAACACAGCATGTTGTTATCAATGGAGAGACGTCTACAGACGTTAAAGTAACCTCTGGCGTGCCACAGGGGAGTGTTATGGGACCATTGCTTTTCACAATATATATAAATGACTTAGTAGATAGTGTCGGAAGTTCCATGCGGCTTTTCGCGGATGATGCTGTAGTATACAGAGAAGTTGCTGCATTAGAAAATTGTAGCGAAATACAGGAAGATCTGCAGCGGATAGGCACTTGGTGCAGGGAGTGGCAACTGACCCTTAACATAGACAAATGTAATGTATTGCGAATACATAGAAAGAAGGATCCCTTACTGTATGATTATATGATAGCGGAACAAACACTGGTAGCAGTTACTTATGTAAAATATCTGGGAGTATGCGTACGGAACGATTTGAAGTGGAATGATCATATGAAACTAATTGTTGGTAAGGCGGGTACCAGGTTGAGATTCATTGGGAGAGTGCTTAGAAAATGTAGTCCATCAACAAAGGAGGTGGCTTACAAAACACTCGTTCGACCTATACTTGAGTATTGCTCATCAGTGTGGGATCCGTACCAGGTCGGGTTGACGGAGGAGATAGAGAAGATCCAAAGAAGAGCGGCGCGATTCGTCTCTGGGTTATTTGGTAACCGTGATAGCGTTACGGAGATGTTTAATAAACTCAAGTGGCAGACTCTGCAAGAGAGGCGCTCTGCATCGCGGTGTAGCTTGCTCGCCAGGTTTCGAGAGGGTGCGTTTCTGGATGAGGTATCGAATATATTGCTTCCCCCTACTTATACTTCCCGAGGAGATCACGAATGTAAAATTAGAGAGATTAGAGCGCGCACGGAGGCTTTCAGACAGTCGTTCTTCCCGCGAACCATACGCGACTGGAACAAGAAAGGGAGGTAATGACAGTGGCACGTAAAGTGCCCTCCGCCACACACCGTTGGGTGGCTTGCGGAGTATCGATGTAGATGTAGTAGATGTAGTTAAGTACAAGAAGACTGGCTCTTTTTACTGTCTATGTTTTGAACCATTCCTGTGACACTAGTTATAGATTCCGATGCTTCCCTTCAGGTTTACTGTATCCCTCTGACCTTTATATTGACGATGAAACACAGAAATTGCATCGGAATTATATACAAGAGGCACAATGCCGACTTAAGTACAAGAAGACTGACTCTTCTTACTATCTATGTTTTGAACCATTCCTGTGACACTAGTTATAGATTACGATGTTTCACTTCAGGTTTACTGTATCCCTCTGACCTAGTTATTGACGACGAAACACAGAAATTGCATCTTAATTAAATACAAAAGGCACAATGCCGACTTAAGAACAGGAAGGCTGACCCTTCTTACCGTCTATGTTTTGAACCATTCCTGTGAAACTAGTTATAGATTCCGATGCTTCACCTCAGGTTTACTGTATCCTTCTCACCCTCTTGTTGACGATCAATCACAGATATTGCATTGGAATTAAATACAAAAGGCGCAATGCCGACTCAAGTACATGAGGACAGGCTCTTCTTACTGTCTATGTTTTTAACCTTTCCTGTGAGACCGGTTTTAGATTCCGATGCTTCACTTCAGGTTAACTGTATCCCTTGGACCTTCATATTGACGACGAAACACCGAAATTGCATCGGAATTAAATAGAAATGCACAATGCCGACTTAAGTACAAGAAAACTGACTCTTCTTACAGCCTTTGTTCAGAACCATTCCCGTGATACTAGTTATAGATACCGATGCTTCACTTCAGGTTTACTGTATCCCTCTGGCCGTCTTATTGACGATGAAACACCGAAATTGCATCGGAATTAAATACAAAAGGCACAATGCCGACTCAAGTACAAGAAGACTGGCCCTGCTTACTGTCTATGTTTTGAACCTATCCGGTGTGGCCGGTTTTAGATTCCGTTGCTTCACTTTAGGTTTACTGTATCCCTTGGACCTTCTAAATGACGACGAAACACAGAAACGGCATCGGAATTAAATACAAAAGCCACAATTCCGACTTAAGTATAAGTAAACTTACTCTTCTTACTGTCTAAGTTGTGAACCATTCCTGTGACACTAGTTATAGATTCCAATGCTTCACTTCAGGTTTACTGTAACCCTCTGACCATCTTACTGACGATGAAACACAGAAATCGCATCGGAATTAAATACAAAAGGCACAATGCCGACTTAATTACAAGAAGACTGACTCTTCTTACTGTCTATGTTATGAACCAGTCCCGTGACACTAGTTATAGATTCCGATGCTTCACTTCAGGTTTACTGCATCCCTCTGACCTTCTTATTGACGATGAAACACAGAAATTGCATCGGAATTAAATACAAAAGGCAAAATGCCGACTTGAGTACAAGTAAACTGACTCTTCTTACTGTCTATGTTTTGAACCATTCCTGTGACACTAGTTATAGATTCCGATGCTTCACTTCAGGTTTACTGGATCCCTCTGACCTTCGTATTGAAGATGAAACACAGAAATTGCATTGGAATTAAATACAAAAGGCACAATGCCGACTTAAGTACAAAAAGACTGACTCTTCTTACTCTCTATGTTTTTAACCAGTCCTGTGACACTAGTTATAGATTCCGATGCTTCACTTCAGGTTTACTGAATCCTTTGGAACTTCTTATTGCCGATGAAACACAGAAATTGCATCGGAATTAAATTCAAAAGGACCAATGCCGACTCAAGTACTAGAAGACTGACCCTTCCTACTGTCTATGTTTTGAACCATTACTGTGACACTAGTTATAGATTCCAATGCTTCACTTCAGGTTTACTGTAACCCTCTGACCATCTTACTGACGATGAAACACAGAAATCGCATCGGAATTAAATACAAAAGGCACAATGCCGACTTAATTACAAGAAGACTGACTCTTCTTACTGTCTATGTTATGAACCAGTCCCGTGACACTAGTTATAGATTCCGATGCTTCACTTCAGGTTTACTGCATCCCTCTGACCTTCTTATTGACGATGAAACACAGAAATTGCATCGGAATTAAATACAAAAGGCAAAATGCCGACTTGAGTACAAGTAAACTGACTCTTCTTACTGTCTATGTTTTGAACCATTCCTGTGACACTAGTTATAGATTCCGATGCTTCACTTCAGGTTTACTGGATCCCTCTGACCTTCGTATTGAAGATGAAACACAGAAATTGCATTGGAATTAAATACAAAAGGCACAATGCCGACTTAAGTACAAAAAGACTGACTCTTCTTACTCTCTATGTTTTTAACCAGTCCTGTGACACTAGTTATAGATTCCGATGCTTCACTTCAGGTTTACTGAATCCTTTGGAACTTCTTATTGCCGATGAAACACAGAAATTGCATCGGAATTAAATTCAAAAGGACCAATGCCGACTCAAGTACTAGAAGACTGACCCTTCCTACTGTCTATGTTTTGAACCATTACTGTGACACTAGTTATAGATTCCAATGCTTCACTTCAGGTTTACTGTAACCCTCTGACCATCTTACTGACGATGAAACACAGATATCGCATCGGAATTAAATACAAAAGGCACAATGCCGACTTAGATACAAGAAGACTGACTCTTCTTACTGCCTATGTTATGAACCAGTCCCGTGACACTAGTTATAGATTCCGATGCTTCACTTCAGGTTTACTGGATCCCTCTGACCTTCGTATTGACGATGAAACATAGAAGTTGCATTGGAATTAAATACAAAAGGCAAAATGCCGACTTAAGTACAAAAAGACTGACTCTTCTTACTCTCTATGTTTTGAACAATTCCTGTGACACTAGTTATAGATTCCGATGCTTCACTTCAGGTTTACTGAATTCTTTGGAACTTCTTATTGCCGATGAAACACAGAAATTGCACCGGAATTAAATTCAAAAGGACCAATGCCGACTCAAGTACTAGAAGACTGACTCTTCCTACTGTCTATATTTTGAACCATTACTGTGACACTAGTTATAGATTCCGATGCTTCACTTCAGGTTCACTGTATCCCTCTGACCTTCTTATTGTCGATGAAACACAGAGATTGCATCTTAATTAAATACAAAAGGCACAATGCCGACATAAGTATAGGAAGACTGACTCTTCTTACCGTCTATGTTTTGAACCATTCCTGTGACACTAGTTATAGATTCCGATGCTTCACTTCAGGTTTTCTGCATCCCTCAGACGTCCTTATTGAAGATCAAACACAGAAATTGCATCGTAATTAAATACAAAAGGCACAATGCCGACTCAAGTACAAGAGGACTGGCTCTTCTTACTGTCTATGATTTGAACCTTTCCTGTGAGGCCGGTTTTAGATTCCGATGCTTCAGTTCGGGTTAACTGCATCCCTTGGACCTTCTTATTGACGAGGAAACACAGAAACTGCATCGCAATTAAATAGAAAAGGCACAATGTCGACTTAAGTACAAGAAAACTGACTCTTCTTACTGTCTATGTTTTGAACCATTCCTGTAACACTAGTTACAGATTCCGATGCATCACTTCAGGGTTATGTATCCCTCTGACCTTCTTATTGCCGATGAAACACAGATATTGCATCGGAATTGAATACAAAAGGCACAATGCCGACTCAAGTACAAGAAGACTGGCTCTTCTTAATGTCTATGTTTTGAACCTTTCCTGTGAGACCGGATTTAGATTCCCATGCTTCACTTCAGGTTTACTGTATCCCTTGGACCTTCTTATTGACAACGAAACACAGAAATTGCATCGGAATTAAATAGAAAAGGCACAATGCCTGGTTAAGTACAAGAAAACTGACTCTTCTTACTGTCTATGTTTTGAACCACTCCTGTGACACTAGTTGTAGATTCCGATGCATCACTTCAGGCTTACTGCATCCTTCTGACGTTCATATTGACGATGAAACACAGAAGTTGCATCGGAATTAAATACAAAAGGCACCATGCCTACTTAATTATAAGAAAACTGACTCTTATTACTGTCTATGCTTTGAACCATTCCTGTGACACTAGTTATAGATTCCGATGCTCCACTTCAGGTTTACTGTATCCCTCTGACCTTCTTATCGACGACGAAACACAGAAATTGCATCGGAATTGAATACAAAAGGCACAATGCCGACTTAAGTGACATTATACTGAGTGCACTATCCGAAAATTACCTCGAGCAATTAAACAGAGAACCGACTCGTGGAGATAACATATTGGACCTACTGATAACAAACAGACCCGAACTTTTCGAATCTGTATGTACAGAACAGGGAATCAGTGATCATAAGGCCGTTGCAGCATCCCTGAATATGGAAGTTAATAGGAATATAAAAAAAGGGAGGAAGGTTTATCTGTTTAGCAAGAGTAATAGAAGGCAGATTTCGGACTACCTAACAGATCAAAACGAAAATTTCTGTTCCGACACTGACAATGTTGAGTGTTTATGGAAAAAGTTCAAGGCAATCGTAAAATGCGTTTTAGACAGGTACGTGCCGAGTAAAACTGTGAGGGACGGGAAAAACCCACCGTGGTACAACAACAAAGTTAGGAAACTACTGCGAAAGCAAAGAGAGCTCCACTCCAAGTTTAAACGCAGCCAAAACATCTCAGACAAACAGAAGCTAAACGATGTCAAAGTTAGCGTAAGGAGGGCTATGTGTGAAGCGTTCATTGAATTCGAAAGTAAAATTCTATGTACCGACTTGACAGAAAATCCTAGGAAGTTCTGGTCTTACGTTAAATCAGTAAGTGGCTCGAAACAGCATATCCAGACACTACGGGATGATGGTGGCATTGAAACAGAGGATGACACGCGTAAAGCTGAAATACTAAACACCTTTTTCCAAAGCTGTTTCACAGAGGAAGACCGCACTGCAGTTCCTTCTCTAAATCCTCGCACAAACGAAAAAATGGCTGACGTCGAAATAAGTGTCCAAGGAATAGAAAAGCAACTGGAATCACTTAATAGAGGAAAGTCCACTGGACCTGACGGGATACCAATTCGATTCTACACAGAGTACGCGAAAGAACTTGCCCCCCTTCTAACAGCCGTGTACCGCAAGTCTCTAGAGGAACGGAGGGTTCCAAATGATTGGAAAAGAGCACAGATAGTCCCAGTCTTCAAGAAGGGTCGTCGAGCAGATGCGCAAAACTATAGACCTATATCTCTTACGTCGATCTCTTGTAGAATTTTAGAACATGTTTTTTGCTCGCGTATCATGTCATTTCTGGAAACCCAGAATCTACTATGTAGGAATCAACATGGATTCCGGAAACAGCGATCGTGTGAGACCCAACTCGCCTTATTTGTTCATGAGACCCAGAAAATATTAGATACAGGCTCCCAGGTAGATGCTATTTTTCTTGACTTCCGGAAGGCGTTCGATACAGTTCCGCACTGTCGCCTGATAAACAAAGTAAGAGCCTACGGAATATCAGACCAGCTGTGTGGCTGGATTGAAGAGTTTTTAGCAAACAGAACACAGCATGTTGTTATCAATGGAGAGACGTCTACAGACGTTAAAGTAACCTCTGGCGTGCCACAGGGGAGTGTTATGGGACCATTGCTTTTCACAATATGTATAAATGACTTAGTAGATAGTGTCGGAAGTTCCATGCGGCTTTTCGCGGATGATGCTGTAGTATACAGAGAAGTTGCTGCATTAGAAAATTGTAGCGAAATACAGGAAGATCTGCAACGGATAGGCACTTGGTGCAGGGAGTGGCAACTGACCCTTAACATAGACAAATGTAATGTATTGCGAATACATAGAAAGAAGGATCCCTTACTGTATGATTATATGATAGCGGAACAAACACTGGTAGCAGTTACTTATGTAAAATATCTGGGAGTATGCGTACGGAACGATTTGAAGTGGAATGATCATATAAAACTAATTGTTGGTAAGGCGGGTACCAGGTTGAGATTCATTGGGAGAGTGCTTAGAAAATGTAGTCCATCAACAAAGGAGGTGGCTTACAAAACACTCGTCCGACCTATACTTGAGTATTGCTCATCAGTGTGGGATCCGTACCAGGTCGGGTTGACGGAGGAGATAGAGAAGATCCAAAGAAGAGCGGCGCGATTCGTCACTGGGTTATTTGGTAACCGTGATAGCGTTACGGAGATGTTTAATAAACTCAAGTGGCAGACTCTGCAAGAGAGGCGCTCTGCATCGCGGTGTAGCTTGCTCGCCAGGTTTCGAGAGGGTGCGTTTCTGGATGAGGTATCGAATATATTGCTTCACCCTACTTATACTTCCCGAGGAGATCACGAATGTAAAATTAGAGACATTAGAGCGCGCACGGAGGCTTTCAGACAGTCGTTCTTCCCGCGAACCATACGCGACTGGAACAAGAAAGGGAGGTAATGACCGTGGCACGTAAAGTGCCCTCCGCCACACACCGTTGGGTGGCTTGCGGAGTATCGATGTAGATGTAGTAGATGTAGTTAAGTACAAGAAGACTGGCTCTTTTTACTGTCTATGTTTTGAACCATTCCTGTGACACTAGTTATAGATTCCGATGCTTCCCTTCAGGTTTACTGTATCCCTCTGACCTTTATATTGACGATGAAACACAGAAATTGCATCGGAATTATATACAAGAGGCACAATGCCGACTTAAGTACAAGAAGACTGACTCTTCTTACTATCTATGTTTTGAACCATTCCTGTGACACTAGTTATAGATTACGATGCTTCACTTCAGGTTTACTGTATCCCTCTGACCTAGTTATTGACGACGAAACACAGAAATTCCATCTTAATTAAATACAAAAGGCCCAATGCCGACTTAAGTACAGGAAGGCTGACTCTTCTTACCGTCTATGTTTTGAACCATTCCTGTGAAACTAGTTATAGATTCCGATGCTTCACCTCAGGTTTACTGTATCCTTCTCACCCTCTTGTTGACGATCAATCACAGATATTGCATTGGAATTAAATACAAAAGGCGCAATGCCGACTCAAGTACATGAGGACAGGCTCTTCTTACTGTCTATGTTTTTAACCTTTCCTGTGAGACCGGTTTTAGATTCCGACGCTTCACTTCAGGTTAACTGTATCCCTTGGACCTTCATATTGACGACGAAACACCGAAATTGCATCGGAATTAAATAGAAATGCACAATGCCGACTTAAGTACAAGAAAACTGACTCTTCTTACAGCCTTTGTTCAGAACCATTCCCGTGATACTAGTTATAGATACCGATGCTTCACTTCAGGTTTACTGTATCCCTCTGGCCGTCTTATTGACGATGAAACACCGAAATTGCATCGGAATTAAATACAAAAGGCACAATGCCGACTTAAGTACAAGAAGACTGACTCTTCTTACTGTCTATGTTATGAACCAGTCCCGTGACACTAGTTATAGATTCCGATGCTTCACTTCAGGTTTACTGCATCCCTCTGACCTTCTTATTGACGATGAAACACAGAAATTGCATCGGAATTAAATACAAAAGGCAAAATGCCGACTTGAGTACAAGTAAACTGACTCTTCTTACTGTCTATGTTTTGAACCATCCCTGTGACACTAGTTATAGATTCCGATGCTTCACTTCAGGTTTACTGGATCCCTCTGACCTTCGTATTGAAGATGAAACACAGAAATTGCATTGGAATTAAATACAAAAGGCACAATGCCGACTTAAGTACAAAAAGACTGACTCTTCTTACTCTCTATGTTTTTAACCAGTCCTGTGACACTAGTTATAGATTCCGATGCTTCACTTCAGGTTTACTGAATCCTTTGGAACTTCTTATTGCCGATGAAACACAGAAATTGCATCGGAATTAAATTCAAAAAGACCAATGCCGACTCAAGTACTAGAAGACTGACCCTTCCTACTGTCTATGTTTTGAACCATTACTGTGACACTAGTTATAGATTCCAATGCTTCACTTCAGGTTTACTGTAAACCTCTGACCATCTTACTGACGATGAAACACAGATATCGCATCGGAATTAAATTCAAAAGGCACAATGCCGACTTAGGTACAAGAAGACTGACTCTTCTTACTGCCTATGTTGTGAACCAGTCCCGTGACACTAGTTATAGATTCCGATGCTTCACTTCAGGTTTACTGGATCCCTCTGACCTTCGTATTGACGATGAAACATAGAAATTGCATTGGAATTAAATACAAAAGGCAAAATGCCGACTTAAGTACAAAAAGACTGACTCTTCTTACTCTCTATGTTTTGAACAATTCCTGTGACACTAGTTATAGATTCCGATGCTTCACTTCAGGTTTACTGAATTCTTTGGAACTTCTTACTGCCGATGAAACACAGAAATTGCATCGGAATTAAATTCAAAAGGACCAATGCCGACTCAAGTACTAGAAGACTGACTCTTCCTACTGTCTATATTTTGAACCATTACTGTGACACTAGTTATAGATTCCGATGCTTCACTTCAGGTTCACTGTATCCCTCTGACCTTCTTATTGTCGATGAAACACAGAGATTGCATCTTAATTAAATACAAAAGGCACAATGCCGACATAAGTACAGGAAGACTGACTCTTCTTACCGTCTATGTTTTGAACCATTCCTGTGACACTAGTTATAGATTCCGATGCTTCACTTCAGGTTTTCTGCATCCCTCAGACCTCCTTATTGAAGATCAAACACAGAAATTGCATCGTAATTAAATAGAAAAGGCACAATGCCGACTCAAGTACAAGAGGACTGGCTCTTCTTACTGTCTATGATTTGAACCTTTCCTGTGAGGCCGGTTTTAGATTCCGATGCTTCAGTTCGGGTTAACTGCATCCCTTGGACCTTCTTATTGACGAGGAAACACAGAAACTGAATCGCAATTAAATAGAAAAGGCACAATGTCGACTTAAGTACAAGAAAACTGACTCTTCTTACTGTCTATGTTTTGAACCATTCCTGTAACACTAGTTACAGATTCCGATGCATCACTTCAGGGTTACTGTATCCCTCTGACCTTCTTATTGACGATGAAACACAGAAATTGCATCGGAATTAAATATAAAAGGAACAAGGCTGACTTAATTATAAGAAAATTGACTCTTCTTACTGTCTATGCTTTTAACCATTCCTGTGACACTAGTTACAGATTCCGATGCTTCACTTCAGGTTTACTGTATTCTTCTGACCTTCGTATTGTCGATGAAACACAGAAACTGCATCAGAATTAAATACAAAAGGCACAATGCCGACTTAAGTACAAGAAAACTGACTCTTCTTACTGTCTATGTTTTGAACCATTCCTGTGACACTAGTTATAGATTCCGATGCTTCACTTCAGGTTTACTGTATCCCTCTGACCTTCTTATTGACGATGAAACACAGAAAATGCATCGGATTTAAATACAAAAGGCACAATGCCGACTCAAGTACAAGAAGACTGGCTCTTCTTACTGTCTATGATTTGAACCATTCCTGTGACACTAGATATAGATTTCTATGCTTCACTTCAGGTTTACTGTGTCACTCTGAGCTTCATATTGACGATGAAACACAGAAATTGCATCGGAATTATATACAATAGGCACAATGCTGACTTAAGTACAAGAAGACTGACTCATCTTACTGTCTATGTTTTGAAACATTCGTGTGACACTAGTTATAGATTCCGATGCTTCACTTCAGGTTTACTGTATCCCTCTGACCTTCTTATTGACGATGAAATACAGAAATTGCATATTAATTAAATACAAAAGGCACAATGCCGACTTAAGTACAGGAAGACAGACTCTTCTTACCGTCTATGTTTGAACCATTCCTGTGACACTAGTTATAGATTCCGATGCTACACTTCAGGTTTACTGCATCCCTCTAATCTTCTTATTGACGATCAAACACAGAAATTGCATTGGAATTAAATACAAGAGGCACAATGCCGACTCAAGTACAAGAGGACTGGCTCTTCTTACTGCCTATGTTTTGAACCTTTCCTGTGAGACCGGTTATAGATTCCGATGCTTCACTTCAGGTTTACTGTATCCCTTGGACCTTCTTATTGACGACGAAACAATGAAATTGAATCGGAATTAAATAGAAAAGCACAATGCCGACTGAAGTACAAGAAAACTGACTCTTCTTACAGTCTTTGTTTTGAACCATTCCTGCGACACTAGTTATAGATTCCGATGCTACACTTCAGGTTTACTGTATCCTTCTGACATTCTTAATGACGATGAGATACAGAAATTGCATCGGAACACAAACAAAAGGCGCAATGCCGACTTAAGTACTAGAAGACTGACTCTCCTTACTGTCTATGATTTGAACTACTCCTGTAACACTAGTTATAGATTACGATGCTTCACTTCAGGTTTACTGTATCACTCTGACCTTCTTGTTGACGATGAAACACAGAATTTGCATCGGAATTAAATCCAAAAGGCACAATACCGACTCAAGTACAAGAAGACTGGCTCTTCTTACTGTCTATGTTTTGAACCTTTACTGTGATGCCGATTTTAGATTCCGATGCTTCACTTCAGGTTTGCTGTATCCCTCTGACCTTCTTATTGACGATGAAACACAGAAATTGCATCGGAATAAATAAAAAAGGCACAATGCAGCCTTAATTATAAGAAAACTGACTCTTTAAACTGTCTATGCTTTGAACCATTCCTGTGACACTAGTTATAGTTTCCGATGCATCACTTCAGGATTACTGTATCCCTCTGACCTTTTTATTGACGATGAAAGACAGAAATTGCATCGGAATTAAATACAAAAGACACAATGCCTACTTAATTATAAGAAAACTGACTGTTCTTACTGTCTATGCTTTGAACCATTCTGTTACACTAGTTATTGATTCCGATGCCTCACTTCAGGTTTACTGTATCCCTCTGACGTTCTTATTGTCGATAAAACACAGAAATTGCATCAGAATTAAATACAAAAGGCACAATGCCGACTTAAGTACAAGAAAACTGACTCTTCTTACTGTCTATGTTATGAACCATTCCTGTGACACTAGTTACAGATTCCGATACTTCTCTTCAGGTTTACGGTATCCCTCTGACCTTCTTATTGAAGATGAAACACAGAAATTGCATCGGAGTTAAATACAAAAGGCACAATGCCGACTTAAGTTCAAGAAAACTGATTCTTCTTACTGTCTATGTTTTTAACCATTCCTGTGACACTAGTTATAGATTCCGATGCTTCACTTCAGGTTTACTGTATCCCTCTGACTTTCTTATTGACGATGAAACACAGAAATTGCATCGGAATTAAATGCAAAAGGCACAATGCCGCTTCAAGTACAAGAAAACTGGCTCTTCTTACTGTCTATGATTTGAACCATTCCTGTGACACTAGTTATAGATTCCGATGCTTCACTTCAGGTTTCCTGTATCCCTCTGACCTTCATATTGACGATGAAACACAGAAATTGCATCGGAATTATATACAAGAGGCACAATGCCGCCTTAATTACAAGAAGACTGACTCTTCTTACTGTCTATGTTTGAACCATTCCTGTGACACTAGTTATAGATTCCGATGCTTCACTTCAGGTTTACTGTATCCCTCTGGCCTTCTTATTGACGATGAAACACAGAAATAGCATCTTAATTAAATACAAAAGGCACAATGCTCATTTAAGTACAGGAAGACTGACTCTTCTTACTGCCTATGTTTTGAACCATTCCTGTGATACTAGTTATAGATACCGATGCTTCACTTCAGGTTTACTGTATCCCTCTGACCGACTTATTGACGATGAAGCACAGAAATTGCATCGGAATTAAATACAAAAAGCACAATGCCGACTTAAGTACAAAAAGACTGACTATTCTTACTCTCTATGTTTTTGAACCATTCCTGTGACTCTAGTTATAGATTCCGATGCTTCACTTCAGGTTTACTGTATCCCTCTGACCTTCTTATTGACGATGAAACACAGAAATTGCATTGGAATTAAATACAAAAGGCAAAATGCCGACTTAAGTGCAAAAAGACTGACTATTCTTACTCTCTATGTTTTGAACCATTCCTGTGACTCTAGTTATAGATTCCGATGCTTCACTTCAGGTTTACTGTATCCCTCTGACCTTCTTATTGACGATGAAACACAGAAATTGCACCTTAATTAAATACAAAAGGCACAAGGCCGACTCAAGTACAAGAGGACTGGCTCTTCTTACTGTCTATGATTTGAACCTTTCCTGTGAGGCCGGTTTTAGATTCCGATGCTTCAGTTCGGGTTAACTGCATCCCTTGGACCTTCTTATTGACGAGGAAACACAGAAACTGCATCGCAATTAAATAGAAAAGGCACAATGCCGACTTAAGTACAAGAAAACTGACTCTTCTTACTGTCTACGTTTTGAACCATTCCTGTAACACTAGTTACAGATTCCGATGCATCACTTCAGGGTTACTGTATCCCTCTGACCTTCTTATTGACGATGAAACACAGAAATTGCATCGGAATTAAATATAAAAGGCACCAGGCTGACTTAATTATAAGAAAATTGACTCTTCTTACTGTCTATGCTTTGAACCATTCCTGTGACACTAGTTACAGATTCCGATGCTTCACTTCAGGTTTACTGTATTCCTCTGACCTTCTTATTGTCGATGAAACACAGAAACTGCATCAGAATTAAATACAAAAGGCAAAATGCCGACTTGAGTACAAGTAAACTGACTCTTCTTACTGTCTATGTTTTGAACCATTCCTGTGACACTAGTTATAGATTCCGATGCTTCACTTCAGGTTTACTGGATCCCTCTGACCTTCGTATTGAAGATGAAACACAGAAATTGCATTGGAATTAAATACAAAAGGCACAATGCCGACTTAAGTTCAAGAAAACTGATTCTTCTTACTGTCTATGTTTTTAACCATTCCTGTGACACTAGTTATAGATTCCGATGCTTCACTTCAGGTTTACTGTATCCCTCTGACTTTCTTATTGACGATGAAACACAGAAATTGCATCGGAATTAAATACAAAAGGCACAATGCCGCTTCAAGTACAAGAAAACTGGCTCTTCTTACTGTCTATGATTTGAACCATTCCTGTGACACTAGTTATAGATTCCGATGCTTCACTTCAGGTTTCCTGTATCCCTCTGACCTTCATATTGACGATGAAACACAGAAATTGCATCGGAATTATATACAAGAGGCACAATGCCGCCTTAATTACAAGAAGACTGACTCTTCTTACTGTCTATGTTTGAACCATTCCTGTGACACTAGTTATAGATTCCGATGCTTTACTTCAGGTTTACTGTATCCCTCTGGCCTTCTTATTGACGATGAAACACAGAAATAGCATCTTAATTAAATACAAAAGGCACAATGCTCATTTAAGTACAGGAAGACTGACTCTTCTTACTGCCTATGTTTTGAACCATTCCTGTGATACTAGTTATAGATACCGATGCTTCACTTCAGGTTTACTGTATCCCTCTGACCGACTTATTGACGATGAAGCACAGAAATTGCATCGGAATTAAATACAAAAAGTACAATGCCGACTTAAGTACAAAAAGACTGACTATTCTTACTCTCTATGTTTTTGAACCATTCCTGTGACTCTAGTTATAGATTCCGATGCTTCACTTCAGGTTTACTGTATCCCTCTGACCTTCTTATTGACGATGAAACACAGAAATTGCATTGGAATTAAATACAAAAGGCACAATGCCGACTTAAGTGCAAAAAGACTGACTATTCTTACTCTCTATGTTTTGAACCATTCCTGTGACTCTAGTTATAGATTCCGATGCTTCACTTCAGGTTTACTGTATCCCTCTGACCTTCTTATTGACGATGAAACACAGAAATTGCACCTTAATTAAATACAAAAGGCACAAGGCCGACTCAAGTACAAGAGGACTGGCTCTTCTTACTGTCTATGATTTGAACCTTTCCTGTGAGGCCGGTTTTAGATTCCGATGCTTCAGTTCGGGTTAACTGCATCCCTTGGACCTTCTTATTGACGAGGAAACACAGAAACTGCATCGCAATTAAATAGAAAAGGCACAATGTCGACTTAAGTACAAGAAAACTGACTCTTCTTACTGTCTACGTTTTGAACCATTCCTGTAACACTAGTTACAGATTCCGATGCATCACTTCAGGGTTACTGTATCCCTCTGACCTTCTTATTGACGATGAAACACAGAAATTGCATCGGAATTAAATATAAAAGGCACCAGGCTGACTTAATTATAAGAAAATTGACTCTTCTTACTGTCTATGCTTTGAACCATTCCTGTGACACTAGTTACAGATTCCGATGCTTCACTTCATGTTTACTGTATTCCTCTGACCTTCTTATTGTCGATGAAACACAGAAACTGCATCAGAATTAAATACAAAAGGCAAAATGCCGACTTGAGTACAAGTAAACTGACTCTTCTTACTGTCTATGTTTTGAACCATTCCTGTGACACTAGTTATAGATTCCGATGCTTCACTTCATGTTTACTGGATCCCTCTGACCTTCGTATTGAAGATGAAACACAGAAATTGCATTGGAATTAAATACAAAAGGCACAATGCCGACTTAAGTACAAAAAGACTGACTCTTCTTACTCTCTATGTTTTTAACCAGTCCTGTGACACTAGTCATAGATTCCGATGCTTCACTTCAGGTTTACTGAATCCTTTGGAACTTCTTATTGCCGATGAAACACAGAAATTGCATCGGAATTAAATTCAAAAGGACCAATGCCGACCCAAGTACTAGAAGACTGACCCTTCCTACTGTCTATGTTTTGAACCATTACTGTGACACTAGTTATAGATTACGATGCTTCACTTTAGGTTTACTGTATCCCTTGGACCTTCTTATTGACGGCGAAACACAGAAACGGCATCGGAATTAAATACAAAAGCCACAATGCCGACTTAAGTATAAGTAAACTTACTATTCTTACTGTCTAAGTTGTGAACCATTCCTGTGACACTAGTTATAGATTCCAATGCTTCACTTCAGGTTTTCTGTAACCCTCTGACCATCTTACTGACGATGAAACACAGAAATCGCATCGGAATTAAATACAAAAGGCACAATGCCGACTTAGGTACAAGAAGACTGACTCTTCTTACTGCCTATGTTATGAACCAGTCCCGTGACACTAGTTATAGATTCCGATGCTTCACTTCAGGTTTACTGGATCCCTCTGACCTTCGTATTGACGATGAAACATAGAAATTGCATTGGAATTAAATACAAAAGGCACAATGCCGACTTAAGTACAAAAAGACTGACTCTTCTTACTCTCTATGTTTTGAACAATTCCTGTGACACTAGTTATAGATTCCGATGCTTCACTTCAGGTTTACTGAATTCTTTGGAACTTCTTATTGCCGATGAAACACAGAAATTGCATCGGAATTAAATAAAAAAGGACCAATGCCGACTCAAGTACTAGAAGACTGACTCTTCCTACTGTCTATATTTTGAACCATTACTGTGACACTAGTTATAGATTCCGATGCTTCACTTCAGGTTTACTGTATCCCTCTGAACTTCTTATTGACGATGAAACACAGAGATTGCATCTTAATTAAATACAAAAGGCACAATGCCGACATAAGTACAGGAAGACTGACTCTTCTTACCGTCTATGTTTTGAACCATTCCTGTGACACTAGTTATAGATTCCGATGCTTCACTTCAGGTTTTCTGCATCCCTCAGACCTTCTTATTGAAGATCAAACACAGAAATTGCATCGTAATTAAATACAAAAGGCACAATGCCGACTCAAGTACAAGAGGACTGGCTCTTCTTACTGTCTATGATTTGAACCTTTCCTGTGAGGCCGGTTTTAGATTCCGATGCTTCAGTTCGGGTTAACTGCATCACTTGGACCTTCTTATTGACGCGGAAACACAGAAACTGCATCGCAATTAAATAGAAAAGGCACAATGTCGACTTAAGTACAAGAAAACTGACTCTTCTTACTGTCTATGTTTTGAACCATTCCTGTAACACTAGTTACAGATTCCGATGCATCACTTCAGGGTTACTGTATCCCTCTGACCTTCTTATTGACGATGAAACACAGAAATTGCATCGGAATTAAATATAAAAGGAACAAGGCTGACTTAATTATAAGAAAATTGACTCTTCTTACTGTCTATGCTTTGAACCATTCCTGTGACACTAGTTACAGATTCCGATGCTTCACTTCAGGTTTACTGTATTCCTCTGCCCTTCTTATTGTCGATGAAACACAGAAACTGCATCAGAATTAAATACAAAAGGCACAATGCCGACTTAAGTACAAGAAAACTGACTCTTCTTACTGTCTATGTTTTGAACCATTCCTGTGACACTAGTTATAGATTCCGATGCTTCACTTCAGGTTTACTGTATCCCTCTGACCTTCTTATTGACGATGAAACACAGAAAATGCATCGGATTTAAATACAAAAGGCACAATGCCGACTCAAGTACAAGAAGACTGGCTCTTCTTACTGTCTATGATTTGAACCATTCCTGTGACACTAGATATAGATTTCTATGCTTCACTTCAGGTTTACCGTGTCACTCTGAGCTTCATATTGACGATGAAACACAGAAATTGCATCGGAATTATATACAAGAGGCACAATGCTGACTTAAGTACAAGAAGACTGACTCATCTTACTGTCTATGTTTTGAAACATTCCTGTGACACTAGTTATAGATTCCGATGCTTCACTTCAGTTTTACTGTATCCCTCTGACCTTCTTATTGACGATGAAACACAGAAATTGCATATTAATTAAATACAAAAGGCACAATGCCGACTTAAGTACAGGAAGACAGACTCTTCTTACCGTCTATGTTTTGAACCATTCCTGTGACACTAGTTATAGATTCCGATGCTACACTTCAGGTTTACTGCATCCCTCTGACCTTCTTATTGACGATCAAACACAGAAATTGCATTGGAATTAAATACAAGAGGCACAATGCCGACTCAAGTACAAGAGGACTGGCTCTTCTTACTGCCTATGTTTTGAACCTTTCCTGTGAGACCGGTTATAGATTCCGATGCTTCACTTCAGGTTTACTGTATCCCTTGGACCTTCTTATTGACGACGAAACAAAGAAATTGATTCGGAATTAAATAGAAAAGCACAATGCCGACTGAAGTACCAGAAAACTGACTCTTCTTACAGTCTTTGTTTTGAACCATTCCTGCGACACTAGTTATAGATTCCGATGCATCACTTCAGCTATATTGTATCTCTCTGACCTTCGTATTGATGATGAAACACAGAAATTGCATCGGAATTAAATACAAAAGGAACAATGCCGACTTAAGTATAAGTAAACTGATTCTTCTTACTGTCTATGCTTTGAACCATTCCTGTGACACTAGTTATAGATTCCGATGCTTCACTTCAGGTTTACTGTATCCTTCTGACATTCTTAATGACGATGAGATACAGAAATTGCATCGGAACACAAACAAAAGGCACAATGCCGACTTAAGTACTAGAAGACTGACTCTCCTTACTGTCTATGATTTGAACTACTCCTGTAACACTAGTTATAGATTACGATGCTTCACTTCAGGTTTACTGTATCACTCTGACCTTCTTGTTGACGATGAAACGCAGAAATTGCATCGGAATTAAATCCAAAAGGCACAATACCGACTCAAGTACAAGAAGACTGGCTCTTCTTACTGTCTATGTTTTGAACCTTTCCTGTGATGCCGATTTTAGATTCCGATGCTTCACTTCAGGTTTGCTGTATCCCTCTGACCTTCTTATTGACGATGAAACACAGAAATTGCATCGGAATTTAATACAAAATGCACAATGCCGACTTAAGTATTAGAAAACTGATTCTTCTTACTGTCTATGCTTTGAACCATTCCTGTGACACTAGTTATAGTTTCCGATGCATCACTTCCTGATTACTGTATCCCTCTGACCTTTTTATTGACGATGAAAGACAGAAATTGCATCGGAATTAAATACAAAAGACACAATGCCTACTTAATTGTAAGAAAACTGACTGTTCTTACTGTCTATGCTTTGAACCATTCTGTTACACTAGTTATTGATTCCGATGCCTCACTTCAGGTTTACTGTATCCCTCTGACGTTCTTATTGTCGATGAAACACAGAAACTGCATCAGAATTAAATACAAAAGGCACAATGCCGACTTAAGTACAAGAAAACTGACTCTTCTTACGGTCTATGTTTTGAACCATTCCTGTGACACTAGTTATAGATTCCGATGCTTCACTTCAGGTTTACTGTATCCCTCTGACCTTCTTATTGACGATGAAACACAGAAATTGCATCGGATTTAAATACAAAAGGCACAATGCCGACTCAAGTACAAGAAGACTGGCTCTTCTTACTGTCTATGATTTGAACCATTCCTGTGACACTAGATATAGATTCCGATGCTTCACTTCAGGTTTACTGTATCACTCTGAGCTTCATATTGACGATGAAACACCGAAATTGCATCGGAATTATATACAAGAGGCACAATGCTGACTTAAGTACAAGAAGACTGACTCATCTTACTGTCTATGTTTTGAAACATTCCTGTGACACTAGTTATAGATTCTGATGCTTCACTTCAGGTTTACTGTATCCCTCTGACCTTCTTATTGACGATGAAACACAGAAATTGCATATTAATTAAATGAAAAAGGCACAATGCCGTCTTAAGTACAGGAAGACTGACTCTTCTTACCGTCTATGTTCTGAACCATTCCTGTGACACTAGTTATAGATTCCGATGCTACACTTATGGTTTACTGCATCCCTCCGACCTTCTTATTGACGATCAATCACAGAAATTGCATTGGAATTAAATACAAGAGGCACAATGCCGACTCAAGTACAAGAGGACTGGCTCTTCTTACTATCTATGCTTTGAAGCTTTCCTGTGAGGCCGGTTTTAGATTCCGATGCTTCAGTTCAGGTTTGCTGCATCCCTTGGACCTTCTTATTGACGACGAAATACAGAAATTGCATCGGAATTAAATAGAAAAGCACAATGCCGTGTTAAGTACAAGAAAACTGACTCTTCTTACTGTCTATGTTTTGAACCATTGCTGTGGCACTAGTTATAGATTCCGATGCATCACTTCAGGGTTACTGTATCCCTCTGACCTTCTTATTGACGATGAAACACAGAAATTGCATCTTAATTAAATACAAAGGGCACAATGCAGACTTAAGTACAGGAAGACTGATTATTCTTACCGTCTATGTTTTGAACCATTCCTGTGACACTAGTTATAGATTCCGTTGCTTCACTTCAGGTTTATTGTATCCTTCTGACATTCTTATTGACGATCAAACACAGAAATTGCATCGGAATTAAATACAAAAGGCACAATGCCGAATCAAGTACAAGAGGACTGGCTCTTCTTACTGCCTATGTTTTGAACCTTTCCTGTGAGACCGGTTATAGATTCCGATGCTTCACTTCAGGTTTACTGTATCCCTTGGACCTTCTTATTGACGCCGATACAAAGAAATTGAATCGGAATTAAATAGAAAAGCACAATGCCGACTTAAGTACAAGAAAACTGACTCTTCTTACAGTCTTTGTTTTGAACCATTCCTGCGACACTAGTTATAGATTCCGATCCATCACTTCAGCTATATTGTATCTCTCTGACCTTCGTATTGATGATGAAACACTGAAATTGCATCGGAATTAAATACAAAAGGCACATTGCCGACTTAAGTATAAGAAAACTGATTCTTCTTACTGTCTATGCTTTGAACCATTCCTGTGACACTAGTTATAGATTCCGATGCTTCACTTCAGGTTTACTGTATCCTTCTGACCTTCTTAATGACGATGAGACACAGAAATTGCAATGGAACACAAACAAAACGCACAATGCCGACTTAAGTACTAGAAGACTGACTCTCCTTACTGTCTATGATTTGAACTACTCCTGTAACACTAGTTATAGATTACGATGCTTCACTTCAGGTTTACTGTATCACTCTGACCTTCTTGTTGACGATGAAACACAGAAATTGCATCGGAATTAAATCCAAAAGGCACAATGCCGACTGAAGTACAAAAAGACTGGCTCTTCTTACTGTCTATGTTTTGAACCTGTCCTGTGATGCCGATTTTAGATTCCGATGCTTCACTTCAGGTTTGCTGTATCCCTCTGACCTTCTTATTGACGATGAAACACAGAAATTGCATCGGAATAAATAAAAAGGCACAATGCAGCCTTAATTATAAGAAAACTGACTCTTCTTACTGTCTATGCTTTCAACCATTCCTGTGACACTAGTTATAGTTTCCGATGCATCACTTCAGGATTACTGTATCCCTCTGACCTTTTTATTGACGATGAAACACAGAAATTGCATCGGAATTAAATACAAAAGACACAATGCCTACTTAATTATGAGATAACTGACTGTTCTTACTGTCTATGCTTTGAAATATTCTGTGACACTAGTTATTGATTCCGATGCCTCACTTCAGGTTTACTGTATCCCTCTGACCTTCTAATTGTCGATGAAACACAGAAATTGCATCAGAATTAAATACAAAAGGCACAATGCCGACTTAAGTACAAGAAAACTGACTCTTCTTACTGTCTATGTTATGAACTATTCCTGTGACACTAGTTACAGATTCCGATACTTCTCTTCAGGTTTACGGTATCCCTCTGACCTTCTTATTGAAGATGAAACACAGAAATTGCATCAGAGTTAAATACAAAAGGCACAATGCCGACTTAAGTTCAAGAAAACTGATTCTTCTTACTGTCTATGTTTTTAACCATTCCTGTGACACTAGTTATAGATTCCGATGCTTCACTTCAGGTTTACTGTATCCCTCTGACTTTCTTATTGACGATGAAACACAGAAATTGCATCGGAATTAAATACAAAAGGCACAATGCCGACTCAAGTACAAGAAAACTGGCTCTTCTTACTGTCTATGTATTGAACCATTCCTGTGACACTAGTTATATATTCCGATGCTTCACTTCAGGTTTACTGTATCCCTCTGACCTTCATATTGACGATGAAACACAGAAATTGCATCGGAATTATATACAAGAGGCACAATACGGCCTTAATTACAAGAAGACTGACTCTTCTTACTGTCTATGTTTGAACCATTCCTGTGACACTAGTTATAGATTCCGATGCTTCACTTCAGGTTTACTGTATCCCTCTGGCCTTCTTGTTGACGATGAAACACAGAAATAGCATCTTAATTAAATACAAAAGGCACAATGCTGACTTAAGTACAGGAAGACTGACTCTTCTTACCGCCTATGTTTTGAACCATTCCTGTGATACTACTTGTAGATACCGATGCTTCACTTCAGGTTTACTGTATCCCTCTGACCGACTTATTGACGATGAAGCACAGAAATTGCATCGGAATTAAATACAAAAAGCACAATGCCGACTTAAGTATAAGAAAACTGACTCTTCTTACTGTCTATGCTTTGAACCATTCCTGTGACACTAGTTATAGATTGCGATGCTTCACTTCAGGTTTACTGTATCCCTCTGACCTTCTTAATGACGATGAGACACCGAAATTGCATCGGAATACAAACAAAAGGCACAATGCAGACTTAAGTACTAGAAGACTGACTCTCCTTACTGTCTATGTTTTGAACTACTCCTGTGACACTAGTAATTGATTACGATGCTTCACTTCAGGCTTACTGTATCACTCTGACTTGCTTGTTGACGATGAAATACAGAAATTGCATCGGAATTAAATCCAAAAGGCGCAATGCCGACTCAAGTACAAGAAGACTGGCTCTTCTTACTGTCTATGATTTGAACCTTTCCTGTGAGACCGATTTTAGATTCCGATGCTTCACTTCAGGTTTACTGTAACCCTCTGAGCTTCATATTGACGATGAAACACAGAAATTGCATCGGAATTATATACAAGAGGCACAATGCTGACTTAAGTACAAGAAGACTGACTCATCTTACTGTCTATGTTTTGAACCATTCCTGTGACACTAGTTATAGATTCCGATGCTTCACTTCAGGTTTACTGTATCCCTCTGACCTACGTATTGACAATGAAACACAGAAATTGCATTGGAATTAAATACAAGAGGCACAATGCCGACTTAAGGACAAAAGGACTGACTCTTCTCACTCTCTATGCTTTGAACCATCCCTGTGACACTAGTTATAGATTCCGATGCTTCACTTCAGGTTTACTGTATCCCTCTGAGCTGCATATTAACGATGAAACACAGAAATTGCACCGGAAGTATATACAAGAGGCACAATGCTGACTTAAGTACCAGAAGACTGACTCTTCTTACCGTCTATGATTTGAACCATTCCTGTGACACTAGTTATAGATTCCGATGCTTCACTTCAGGTTTACTGTATCCCTCTGACCTTGTTATTGACGATGAAACACAGAAATTGCATCGGAATTAAATTCTAAAGGCACAATACCAACTCAAGTACAAGAGGACTGGCTCTTCTTACTGTCTATGATTGGAACCTTTCCTGTGAGACCGGTTTTAGATTCCGATGCTTCACTTCATTTTTACTGTATCCCTTGGATCTTCTTATTGACGACGAAACACAGAAATTGCATCGGAATTAAATAGAAATGCACAATGCCGACTTAAGTTTAAGAAAACTGACTCTTCTTACAGTCTTTGTATTGAACCATTCCTGTGACACTAGTTATAGATTCCGATGCTTCACTTAGGGTTTACTGCATCCCTCTGATCTTCTTATTGACGATGAAACACAGAAATTGCATCAGAATTAATTTCTAAAGGCACAATGCCGACTCAAGTACAAGAGGACTGGCTCTTCTTACTGTCTATGTTTTGAACCATTCCTGTGACACTAGTTATAGATTCCGATGCTTCACTTCAGGTTTACTGTATCCCTCTCACCTTCTTGTTGACGATGAAACACAGAAATTGCATCGGAATTACACAAAAGGCGCAATACCGACTTAAGTATAAGAAAACTGACTCTTCTTACTGTCTATGCCTTGAACCATTCCTGTGACACTAGTTATAGATTCCGATGCTTCACTTCAGGTTTACTGTATCCCTCTGATCTTCTTAATGACGATGAGACACAGAAATTGCATCGGAATACAAACAAAAGGCACAATGCGGAATTAAGTACTAGAAGACTGACACTCCTTACTGTCTATGTTTTGAACTACTCCTGTGACACTAGTTATAGATTACGATGCTTCACTTCAGGTTTACGTTATCACTCTGACCTTCTTGTTGACGATGAAACACGGAAAATGCATCGGAACTAAATCCAAAAGGCGCAATGACGACTCAAGTACAAGAAGACTGGCTCTTCTTACTGTCCATGTTTTGAACCATTCCTGTGACACTAGTTATAGATTCCGATGCTTCACTTCAGGTTTACTGTATCCCTCTGACCTTCTTATTGACGATGAAACACAGAAATTGCAACTTAAATAAATACAAAAGGCACAATGCCGACTTCAGTACAGGAAGAGTGACTCTTCTTACCGTCTATGTTTTGAACCACTCCTGTGACACTAGTTATGGATTCCGATGCTTCACTTCAGGTTTACTGCATCCCTCTGACCTCGTTATTGACGATGAAACACAGAAAGTGCATCGGAATTAAATTCTAAAGGCACAATACCAACTCAAGTACAAGAGGACTGACTCTTCTTACTGTCTATGTTTGGAACCTTACCTGTGAGACCGGTTTTAGATTCCGATGCTTCACTTCATTTTTACTGTATCCCTTGGACCTTCTTATTGACGACGAAACACAGAAATTGCATCGGAATTAAATAGAAATGCACAATGCCGACTTAAGTACAAGAAAACTGACTCTTCTTACAGTCTTTATGTTGAACCATTCCTGTGGCACTAGTTATAGATACCGCTGCTTCACTTCAGGTTTACCGTATCCCTCTGACCGTCTTGTTGACGATGAAACACAGAAATTGCATCGGAATTAAATCCAAAAGGCACAATGCCGACTGAAGTACAAGAAGACTGGCTCTTCTTACTGTCTATGTTTTGAACCTTTCCTGTGATGCCGATTTTAGATTCCGATGCTTCACTTCAGGTTTGCTGTATCCCTCTGACCTTCTTATTGACGATGAAACACAGAAATTGCATCGGAATAAATAAAAAAGGCACAATGCAGCCTTAATTATAAGAAAACTGACTCTTCTTACTGTCTATGCTTTCAACAATTCCTGTGACACTAGTTATAGTTTCCGATGCATCACTTCAGGATTACTGTATCCCTCTGACCTTTTTATTGACGATGAAACACAGAAATTGCATCGGAATTAAATACAAAAGACACAATGCCTACTTAATTATAAGATAACTGACTGTTCTTACTGTCTATGCTTTGAAATATTCTGTGACACTAGTTATTGATTCCGATGCCTCACTTCAGGTTTACTGTATCCCTCTGACCTTCTTATTGTCGATGAAACACAGAAATTGCATCAGAATTAAATACAAAAGGCACAATGCCGACTTAAGTACAAGAAAACTGACTCTTCTTACTGTCTATGTTATGAACCATTCCTGTGACACTAGTTACAGATTCCGATACTTCTCTTCAGGTTTACGGTATCCCTCTGACCTTCTTATTGAAGATGAAACACAGAAATTGCATCAGAGTTAAATACAAAAGGCACAATGCCGACTTAAGTTCAAGAAAACTGATTCTTCTTACTGTCTATGTTTTTAACCATTCCTGTGACACTAGTTATAGATTCCGATGCTTCACTTCAGGTTTACTGTATCCCTCTGACTTTCTTATTGACGATGAAACACAGAAATTGCATCGGAATTAAATACAAAAGGCACAATGCCGACTCAAGTACAAGAAAACTGGCTCTTCTTACTGTCTATGTTCTGAACCATTCCTGTGACACCAGTTATAGATTCCGATGCTTCACTTCAGGTTTACTTTATCCCTCTGACCTTCATATTGACGATGAAACACAGAAATTGCATCGGAATTATATACAAGAGGCACAATACGGCCTTAATTACAAGAAGACTGACTCTTCTTACTGTCTATGTTTGAACCATTCCTGTGACACTAGTTATAGATTCCGATGCTTCACTTCAGGTTTACTGTATCCCTCTGGCCTTCTTATTGACGATGAAACACAGAAATAGCATCTTAATTAAATACAAAAGGCACAATGCTGACTTAAGTACAGGAAGACTGACTCTTCTTACCGCCTATGTTTTGAACCATTCCTGTGATACTACTTATAGATACCGATGCTTCACTTCAGGTTTACTGTATCCCTCTGACCGACTTATTGACGATGAAGCACAGAAATTGCATCGGAATTAAATACAAAAAGCACAATGCCGACTTAAGTATAAGAAAACTGACTCTTCTTACTGTCTATGCTTTGAACCATTCCTGTGACACTAGTTATAGATTCCGATGCTTCACTTCAGGTTTACTGTATCCCTCTGACCTTCTTAATGACGATGAGACACCGAAATTGCATCGGAATACAAACAAAAGGCACAATGCAGACTTAAGTACTAGAAGACTGACTCTCCTTACTGTCTATGTTTTGAACTACTCCTGTGACACTAGTAATAGATTACGATGCTTCACTTCAGGCCTACTGTATCACTCTGACTTGCTTGTTGACGATGAAATACAGAAATTGCATCGGAATTCAATCCAAAAGGCGCAATGCCGACTCAAGTACAAGAAGACTGGCTCTTCTTACTGTCTATGATTTGAACCTTTCCTGTGAGACCGATTTATATTCCGATGCTTCACTTCAGGTTTACTGTAACCCTCTGAGCCTCATATTGACGATGAAACACAGAAATTGCATCGGAATTATATACAAGAGGCACAATGCTGACTTAAGTACAAGAAGACTGACTCATCTTACTGTCTATGTTTTGAACCATTCCTGTGACACTAGTTATAGATTCCGATGCTTCACTTCAGGTTTACTGTATCCCTCTGACCTACGTATTGACAATGAAACACAGAAATTGCATTGGAATTAAATACAAGAGGCACAATGCCGACTTAAGGACAAAAGGACTGACTCTTCTCACTCTCTATGTTTTGAACCATTCCTGTGACACTAGTTATAGATTCCAACGCTTCACTTCAGGTTTACTGTATCCCTCTGAGCTGCATATTAACGATGAAACACAGAAATTGCACCGGAAGTATATACAAGAGGCACAATGCTGACTTAAGTACAAGAAGACTGACTCTTCTTACCGTCTATGATTTGAACCATTCCTGTGACACTAGTTATAGATTCCGATGCTTCACTTCAGGTTTACTGTATCCCTCTGACCTTGTTATTGACGATGAAACACAGAAATTGCATCGGAATTAAATTCTAAAGGCACAATACCAACTCAACTACAAGAGGACTGGCTCTTCTTACTGTCTATGTTTGGAACCTTTCCTGTGAGACCGGTTTTAGATTCCGATGCTTCACTTCATTTTTACTGTATCCCTTGGATCTTCTTATTGACGACGAAACACAGAAATTGCATCGGAATTAAATAGAAATGCACAATGCCGACTTAAGTTTAAGAAAACTGACTCTTCTTACAGTCTTTGTATTGAACCATTCCTGTGACACTAGTTATAGATTCCGATGCTTCACTTAGGGTTTACTGCATCCCTCTGATCTTCTTATTGACGATGAAACACAGAAATTGCATCAGAATTAATTTCTAAAGGCACAATGCCGACTCAAGTACAAGAGGACTGGCTCTTCTTACTGTCTATGTTTTGAACCATTCCTGTGACACTAGTTATAGATTCCGATGCTTCACTTCAGGTTTACTGTATCCCTCTCACCTTCTTGTTGACGATGAAACACAGAAATTGCATCGAAATTACACAAAAGGCGCAATACCGACTTAAGTATAAGAAAACTGACTCTTCTTACTGTCTATGCCTTGAACCATTCCTGTGACACTAGTTATAGATTCCGATGCTTCACTTCAGGTTTACTGTATCCCTCTGATCTTCTTAATGACGATGAGACACAGAAATTGCATCGGAATACAAACAAAAGGCACAATGCGGAATTAAGTACTAGAAGACTGACACTCCTTACTGTCTATGTTTTGAACTACTCCTGTGACACTAGTTATAGATTCCGATGCTTCACTTCAGGTTTACTGTAGCCCTCTGACCTACGTATTGACAATGAAACACAGAAATTGCATTGGAATTAAATACAAGAGGCACAATGCCGACTTAAGGACAAAAGGACTGACTCTTCTCACTCTTGAACCATTCCTGTGACACTAGTTATAGATTCCAATGCTTCACTTCAGGTTTACTGTATCCCTCTGAGCTGCATATTAACAATGAAACACAGAAATTGCACCGGAAGTATATACAAGAGGCACAATGCTGACTTAAGTACAAGAAGACTGACTCTTCTTACTGTCTATGATTTGAACCATTCCTGTGACACTAGTTATAGATTCCGATGCTTCACTTCAGGTTTACTGTATCCCTCTGACCTTGTTATTGACGATGAAACACAGAAATTGCATCGGAATTAAATTCTAAAGGCACAATACCAACTCAAGTACAAGAGGACTGGCTCTTCTTACTGTCTATGTTTGGAACCTTTCCTGTGAGACCGGTTTTAGATTCCGATGCTTCACTTCATTTTTACTGTATCCCTTGGATCTTCTTATTGACGACGAAACACAGAAATTGCATCGGAATTAAATAGAAATGCACAATGCCGACTTAAGTTTAAGAAAACTGACTCTTCTTACAGTCTTTGTATTGAACCATTCCTGTGACACTAGTTATAGATTCCGATGCTTCACTTAGGGTTTACTGCATCCCTCTGATCTTCTTATTGACGATGAAACACAGAAATTGCATCAGAATTAATATCTAAAGGCACAATGCCGACTCAAGTACAAGAGGACTGGCTCTTCTTACTGTCTATGTTTTGAACCATTCCTGTGACACTAGTTATAGATTCCGATGCTTCACTTCAGGTTTACTGTATCCCTCTCACCTTCTTGTTGACGATGAAACACAGAAATTGCATCGGAAATACACAAAAGGCGCAATACCGACTTAAGTATAAGAAAACTGACTCTTCTTACTGTCTATGCCTTGAACCATTCCTGTGACACTAGTTATAGATTCCGATGCTTCACTTCAGGTTTACTGTATCCCTCTGATCTTCTTAATGACGATGAGACACAGAAATTGCATCGGAATACAAACAAAAGGCACAATGCGGAATTAAGTACTAGAAGACTGACACTCCTTACTGTCTATGTTTTGAACTACTCCTGTGACACTAGTTATAGATTACGATGCTTCACTTCAGGTTTACGTTATCACTCTGACCTTCTTGTTGACGATGAAACACAGAAATTGCAACTTAAATAAATACAAAAGGCACAATGCCGACTTCAGTACAGGAAGAGTGACTCTTCTTACCGTCTATGTTTTGAACCACTCCTGTGACACTAGTTATGGATTCCGATGCTTCACTTCAGGTTTACTGTATCCCTCTGACCTTCTTATTGACGATGAAACACAGAAATTGCAACTTAAATAAATACAAAAGGCACAATGCCGACTTCAGTACAGGAAGAGTGACTCTTCTTACCGTCTATGTTTTGAACCACTCCTGTGACACTAGTTATGGATTCCGATGCTTCACTTCAGGTTTACTGCATCCCTCTGACCTCGTTATTGACGATGAAACACAGAAAGTGCATCGGAATTAAATTCTAAAGGCACAATACCAACTCAAGTACAAGAGGACTGACTCTTCTTACTGTCTATGTTTGGAACCTTACCTGTGAGACCGGTTTTAGATTCCGATGCTTCACTTCATTTTTACTGTATCCCTTGGACCTTCTTATTGACGACGAAACACAGAAATTGCATCGGAATTAAATAGAAATGCACAATGCCGACTTAAGTACAAGAAAACTGACTCTTCTTACAGTCTTTATGTTGAACCATTCCTGTGGCACTAGTTATAGATACCGATGCTTCACTTCAGGTTTACCGTATCCCTCTGACCGTCTTGTTGACGATGAAACACAGAAATTGCATCGGAATTAAATATAAAATGCACAATGCTGAGTCAAGTACAAGAAGACTGACTCTTCTTACTGTCTATGTTTTGAACCTTTCCTGTGAGGCCGGTTTTAGATTCCGATGCTTCACTTCAGGTTTACTGTATCCCTTGGACCTTCTTATTGACGACGAAACAGAGAAACTGCACCGGAATTAAATAGAAAAGGCACAATGTCGACTTAAGTACAAGAAAACTGGCTCTTCTTACTGTCTATGTTTTGAACCATTCCTGTGACACTAGTTATAGATTCCGATGCATCACTTCAGGTTTACTGTATCCCTCTGACCTTCTTATTGACGATGAAACACATAAATTGCATCGGAATTAAATACAAAAGGCACAATGCCGACTCAAGTACAAGAAGACTGGCTCATCTTACTGTCTATGTTTTGAACCTTTCCTGTGAGTCCAGTTTTTTATTCCTATGCTTGACTTCAGGTTTACTGTATCCCTTGGACCTTCTTATTGACGACGAAACACAGAAATTGCATCGGAATTAAATAGAAAAGGCACAATGCCGACTTAAGAACAAGAAAACTGACTCTTCTTACTGTCTATGTTTTGAACCATTCCTGTGACACTAGTTATAGATTCCGATGCTTCACTTCAGGTTTACTGTATCCCTCTGACTTTCTTAATGACGATGAAACACAGAAATTGCATCGGAATACAATGAAAAGGCACAATGCCGACTTAAGGATTAGAAGACTGACTCTCCTTACTGTCTATGTTTGAACTATTACTGTAATACTAGTTATAGATTACGATGCTTCACTTCAGGTTTACTGTATCACTCTGACCTTCTTATTGACGATGAAACACAGATATTGCATCGGAATTAAATACAAAAGGCACAATGCCGACCCACGTACAAGAAGACTGGCTCTTCTTACTGTCTATGATTTGAACCTTTCCTGTGACACCGGTTTTAGATTCCGATGCTTCACTTCAGGTTTACTGTATCCCTCTGACCTTCTTATTGACGATGAAATGCAGAAATTGCATCGGAATTAAATACAAAAAGCACAATGCCGACTCAAGTACAATAATACTGGCTCCTCTTACTGTCTATGTTATAAACCTTTCCTGTGAGACCGGTTTTAGATTCCGATGCTTCACTTCAGGTTTACTGTATCCCTCTGACCTTCTTATTGACGATGAAACACAGAAATTGCATCGGAATGAAATACAAAAGGCACAATGCCGACTCAAGTACAAGAAGACTTGCTCTTCTTACTGTCTATGTTTTGAACCTTTATTGTGAAACCAGTTTTAGATTCTGATGCTTGACTTCAGGTTTAATGTATCCCTTGGACCTTCTTATTGATGACGAATCACAGAAATTGCATCGGAATTAAATAGAAAAGGCACAAAGCCGACACAAGAACAAGAAAACTGACTCTTCTTACTGTCTATGTTTTGAACCATTCCTGTGACACTAGTAATAGATTACGATGCTTCACTTCAGGTTTACTGTATCCCTCTGACCATCTTATTAACCATGAAACACAGAAATTGCATCGGAATACAAGCAAAAGGCACAATGCCGAATTAAGTACAAGAAGACTGACTCTTCTTAATGTCTACGTTTTGAACCATTCCTGTGAAACTAGATATAGATTCCGATGCTTCACTTCAGGTTTACTGTATCCTACTGACCTTCTCATTGACGATGAAACACAGAAATTGCATCGGAATTAAATACAAAAGGCACAATGCCGACTCAAGTACAAGAAGACTGGCTCCTCTTACTGTCTATGTTTGAACCTTTCCTGTGAGACCGGTTTTAGATTCCGATGCTTCTCTTCAGGTTTACTGTATCCCTTGGACCTTCTTATTGACGATGAAACACAGAAATTGCATCGGAAATAAATACAATGTCACAATGCCGACTTAAGTACAAGAAAACTCTTTTCTCACTATGCTTTAACCATTCCTGTGACACTATTTATAGATTCTGATGCTTCACTTCAGGTTTACTGTATCCCTTGGCCCTTCTCATTGACGTCGAAACACAGAAATTGCTTCGGAATTAAATAGAAAAGGCACAATGCCGACTTAAGTACTAGAAAACTGACTCTTCTCACTGTCTATGTTTTGAACCACTCCTGTTACACTAGTTATACATTCCGATGCTTCACTGCAGGTTTACTGTATCCCTGCGACCGTCTTATTGACGATGAAACGCAGAAATTGCATCGGAATTAAATATAAAATGCACAATGCCGACTTAATTATAAGAAAACTGACTCTTCTTACTGTCTATGCTTTGAACCATTCCTGTGACACTAGTTATAGATCCCGATGCTTCACTTCAGGTTTACTGTATCCCTCTGACCTTCTTATTGACGATGAAACACAGAAATTGCATCGGAAATAAATACAAAAGGCACTTTGACAACTCATGTACAGGAAGACTGGCTCTTCTTACTGTCAATGTTTTGAACCTTTCCTGTGAGACCACTTTTAGATTCCGATGCTTGACTTCAGGTTTACTGTATCCCCTGGACCTTCTTATTGACGATGAAACACAGAAATTGCATCGGAAATAAATACAATGTCACAATGCCGACTTAAGTACAAGAAAACTCTTTTCTTACTATGCTTTAACCATTCCTGTGACACTATTTATAGATTCTGATGCTTCACTTCAGGTTTACTGTATCCCTCCGACCTTCTTATTGACGATGAAACACGGAAATTGCATCGGAAGTAAATACAAAAGGCACAATGCCGACTTACGTACATGAGAACTGACTCTTCTTACTGTCTATGTTTTGAACCATTCCTGTGACACTAGGTATAAATTACGATGCTTCACTTCAGGTCTACTGTATCCCTCTGACCTTCTTATTGACAATGAAACCAAGAAATTGCATCGGAATTAAATACAAAAGGCACAATGCCGACTTAAGTACAAGAAAACTGACTCTTCTTACTGTCTATGCTTTGAACCATTCCTGTGACACTAGTTATATATTCCGATGCTTCACTTCAGGTTTACTGTATCCCTCGGACCTTCTTATTGATGATGAAACACAGAAATTGCATCGGAATTAAATACAAAAGGCACAATGCCGACTCAAGTGCAAGAAGGCTGGCTCATCTTACTGTCTACGTTTTGAACCATTCCTGTGACACTAGTTATAGATTCCGATGCTTCACTTCAGGTTAACTGTATCCCTCTGACCTTCGTATTGACGATGAAACACAGAAATTGCGTCGGAAGTAAATACAAAAGGCACAGTGCCGTCTCAAGTACAAAAAGGCTGGCTCATCTTACTGTCTATGTTTTGAACCATTCCTGAGACACTAGTTATAGATTCCGATGCTTCACTTCAGGTTTACTGTATCCCTCTGACCTTCTTATTGACGATGAAACACAGAAATTGCATCGGAATTAAATACAAAATGCAGAATGCCGACTTAAGTACAAGAAAACTGACTCTTCTTACTGTCTATGTTTTGAACCATTCCTGTTACACTAGTTATAGATTCCGATGCTTCACTTCAGGTTTACTGTATCCCTCTGACCTTCTTATTGACGGTGAAACACAGAAATTGCATCGGAATTAAATACAAAAGGCACAATGCCGACTCAAGTACAAGGCGGCTGGCTCATCTTACTGTCTATGTTTTGAACCATTTCTGTGACACTAGTTATAGATTCCGATGCTTCACTTCAGGTTTACTTTATCCCTCTGACATTCTTATTGACGATAAAAACAGTAATAGCATCGGAATGAAATAGATTAGGCACAATGCCGACTTAAGTACAAGAAAACTGACTCTTCTTACTGTCTATGTTTTGAACCATTCGTGTGTCAGTAGTTATACATTCCGATGCTTCCCTTCAGGTTTACTGTATCCCCCGAGCCTTCTTATTGACGATGAAACACAGAAATTGCATCGGATTTAAATACAAAAGGCACAATGCCGACTTAGGTACATGAGAACTGACTCTTCTTACTGTCTATGTTTGAACCATTCCTGTGACACTAGTTATAGATTCCGATGCTTCACTTCTGGTCTACTGTATCCATCTGACATTCTTATTGACGATGAAACACAGAAATTGCATCGGAATTAAACACAAAAGGCACAATGCCGACGTAAGTACAAGAAAACTGACTCTCCTTACTGTCTATGATTTGAACCATTCCTGTGACACTAGTTATAGATTCCGATGCTTCGCTTCAGGTTTACTGTATCCCTCTGACATTCTTATAGACGATGAAACACAGAAATTGCATCGGAATTAAATAGAAAAGTCACAATTCCGACTAAAGTACAAGAAAACGGACTCTTCTTACTGTCTATGTTTGGAACCATTCCTGTGACACTAGTCATACATTCCGATGCTTCACTTCAGCTTTACTGTATCCCTCGGACCTTCTTATTGACGATGAAACACAGAAATTGCATCGGAATTAAATACAAAAGGCACAATGCCGACTTAGGTACATGAGAACTGACTCTTCTTACTGACTATGTTTGAACCATTCCTGTGACACTAGTTATAGATTCCGATGCTTCACTTCTGGTCTACTGTATCCATCTGACGTTCTTATTGACGATGAAACACAGAAATTGCATCGGAATTAAACAGAAAAGGCACAATTCTGACGTAAGTACAAGCAAACTGACTCTCCTTACTGTCTATGTTTTGAACCATTCCTGTGCCACTAGTTACAGATTCCGATGCTTCACTTCAGGTTTACTGTATCCCTCTGACTTTCCTATTGAAGATGAAACACAGAAATTGCATCGGAATTAAATACAAAAGGCACAATGCCGACTTAATTATAAGAAAACTGACACTTCTTACTCTTTATGCTTTGAACCATTCCTGTGACATTAGTTATGGATTCCGATGCATCACTTCAGGTTTACTGTATCCCTCTGACCTTCTTATTGACGATGAAACACAGGAATTGCATCGGAAATAAATACAAAAGGCACAATGATGACTCAAGTACAAGAAGACTGGCTCTTCTTACTGTCTATATTTTGAACCTATCCTGTGAGACAAGTTTAAGATTCCGATGCTTGACTTTAGGTTTACTGTAAGCCTTGGATATTCTTATTGACGATGAAAAACAGAAATTGCATCGGAATTAAATACAAAAGGCACAATGCCGACTTAAGCACAAGGAAACTGAGTCTTCTTACTGTCTATGTTTTGAACCATTCCTGTGACACTAGTTATAGATTCCGATGCTTCACTTCTGCTTTACTGTATCCCTCCGCCCTTCTTATTGACGATGAAACACAGAAACTGCATCGGAATGAATTAGAAAAGGCACAATGCCGACTTAAGTACAAGAAAACTGACCCTTCCTTCTGTGTATGTTTTGATCCTTTCCTGTAAGACCGGTTTTAGATTCCGATGCTTCACTTCAGGTTTACTGTATCCCTCTGACCGTCTTATTGACGACGTAACACAGAAACTGCATGGGAATTAAGTAGAAATTGCACAATGACGACTTAAATACAAGAAAACTGACTCTTCTTACTGTCTATGTTTTGAATCATTCCTGTGACACTAGTTATAGATTCCGATGCATCACTTTAGGTTTACTGTATCCCTCTGACCTGCTTATTGACGATGAAACACAGAAATTGCATCGGAATTAAATACAAAAATCACAATGCCAAATCAAGTACAAGAAGACTGGCTCTTCTTACTGTCTATGTTTTGAACCTTTTCTATGAAACCGGTTTTAGATTCCGATGCTTCACTACACGTTTACTGTATTCCTTGGCCAGTCTTATTGACGACGAAACACAGAAATTGCATCGGAATTACATAGAAAAGGCACAATGCCGACTTAAGTACAAGAAAACTGACTCTTCTTACTGTCTATGTTTTGAACCATTCCGGTGACACTAGTTATGGATTCCGATGCTTCACTTCAGGTTTACTGTATCCCTCTGACGGTCTTATTGCCGATGAAACACAGAAATTGCATCGGAATTAAATACAAAAGGCACAATGCAGACTCAAGTACAAGAAGACTGGCCCTTCTTACTGTCTATGTTTTGAAACTTTCCTGTGAGACCGGTTATAGATTCCGTTGCTTCACTTCAGGTTTACTGTATCTCTCTGACCTTGTTATTGACGATGAAACACAGAAATTGCATCGGAATTAAATACAAAAGACACAATGCCGCCTCAAGTACAAAAAGACTGGCTCTTCTTACTGTCTATGCATTGAACCTTCCCTATGACACCGGTTTTAGATTCCGATCCTTCACTTCAGGTTTACTGTATCCCTTGGCCATTCTTATTGACGACGAAACACAGAAATTGCATCGGAATTAAATTGAAAAGGTTCAATGCCGGGTTAAGTACAAGAAAACTGTCTCTTCTTACAGTCTATGATTTGAACCATTCCTGTGACACTAGTTATTGATTCCGATGCTTCACTTCAGGTTTACTGTATCACTCTGACCTACCCATTGACGATGAAACACAGATATTGCATTGGAATTAAATACAAAAGGCACAATGCCGACTTAAGTACAAGTAAACTGACTCTACTTACTGTCTATGTTTTGAACCATTCCTGTGACTCTAGTTATAGATTCCGCTGCTTCACTTCAGGTTTACTGTATCCCTCCAACCTTCTTATTGACGATGAAACACAGAATTGCATCGGAATTAAATAGAAAAGGCACAATGCCGACTTATGTACAAGAAAACTGACTCTTCTTACTGTCTATGTTTTGAACCATTCCTGTGACACTAGTTATAGATTACGATGCTTCACTTCAGGTTTACTGTATCCCTCTGACCATCTTATTAACCATGAAACACAGAAATTGCATCGGAATACAAGCAAAAAGCACAATGCCGACTTAAGTACAAGAAGACTGACTCTTCTTAATGTCTACGTTTTGAACCATTCCTGTGAAACTAGATATAGATTCCGATGCTTCACTTCAGGTTTACTGTATCCTACTGACCTTCTCATTGACGATGAAACACAGAAATTGCATCGGAATTAAATACAAAAGGCACAATGCCGACTCAAGTACAAGAAGACTGGCTCCTCTTACTGTCTATGTTTGAACCTTTCCTGTGAGACCGGTTTTAGATTCCGATGTTTCACTTCAGGTTTACTGTATCCCTTGGCCCTTCTCATTGACGTCGAAACACAGAAATTGCTTCGGAATTAAATAGAAAAGGCACAATGCCGACTTAAGTACTAGAAAACTGACTCTTCTCACTGTCTATGTTTTGAACCACTCCTGTTACACTAGTTATACATTCCGATGCTTCACTTCAGGTTTACTGTATCCCTGTGACCTTCTCATTGACGATGAAACACAGAAATTGCATTGGAAATAAATACAAAGGCACTTTGACAACTCATGTACAGGAAGACTGTCTCTTCTTACTGTCAATGTTTTCAACCTTTCCTGTGAGACCAGTTTTAGATTACGATGCTTGACTTCAGGTTTACTGTATCCCTTGGACCTTCTTATTGACGATGAAACACAGAAATTGCATCGGAAATAAATACAATGTCACAATGCCGACTTAAGTACAAGAAAACTCTTTTCTTACTGTGCTTTAACCATTCCTGTGACAATATTTATAGATTCTGATGCTTCACTTCAGGTTTACTGTATCCCTCCGACCTTCTTATTGACGATGAAACACGGAAATTGCGTCGGAAGTAAATACAAAAGGCACAATGCCGACTTACGTGCATGAGAACTGACTCTTCTTACTGTCTATGTTTTGAACCATTCCTGTGACACTAGGTATAGATTACGATGCTTCACTTTAGGTCTACTGCATCCCTCTGACCTTCTTATTGACAATGAAACCAAGAAATTGCATCGGAATTAAATACAAAAGGCACAATGCCGACTTAAGTACAAGAAAACTGACTCTTCTTACTGTCTATGTTTTGAACCATTCCTGTGACACTAGTTATATATTCCGATGCTTCACTTCAGGTTTACTGTATCCCTCGGACCTTCTTATTGATGATGAAACACAGAAATTGCATCGGAATGAAATAAAAAAGGCACAATGCCGACTCAAGTGCAAGCAGGCTGGCTCATCTTACTGTCTATGTTTTGAACCATTCCTGTGACACTAGTTATAGATTCCGATGCTTCACTTCAGGTTAACTGTATCCCTCTGACCTTCTTATTGACGATGAAACACAGAAATTGCGTCGGAAGTAAATACAAATGGCACAGTGCCGTCTCAAGTACAAGAAGGCTGGCACATCTTACTGTCTATGTTTTGAACCATTCCTGAGACACTAGTTATAGATTCCGATGCTTCACTTCAGGTTTACTGTATCCCTCTGACCTTCTTATTGACGATGAAACACAGAAATTGCATCGGAATTAAATACAAAAGGCAGAATGCCGACTTAAGTACAAGGAAACTGACTCTTCTTACTGTCTATGTTTTGAACCATTCCTGTGACACTAGTTATAGATTCCGATGCTTCACTTCAGGTTTACTGTATCCCTCTGACCTTCTTATTGACGGTGAAACACAGAAATTGCATCGGAAATAAATACAGAAGGCACAATGCCGACTCAAGTACAAGGCGGCTGGCTCATCTTACTGTCGATGTTTTGAACCATTTCTGTGACACTAGTTATAGATTCCGATGCTTCACTTCAGGTTTACTGTATCCCTCTGACATTCTTATTGACGATAAAAACAGAAATAGCATCGGAATGAAATAGATTAGGCACAATGCCGACTTAAGTACAAGAAAACCGACTCTTCTTACTGTCTATGATTTGAACCATTCCTGTGTCAGTAGTTATACATTCCGATGCTTCCCTTCAGGTTTACTGTATCCCCCGAGCCTTCTTATTGACGATGAAACACAGAAATTGCATCGGATTTAAATACAAAAGGCACAATGCCGACTTAGGTACATGAGAACTGACTCTTCTTACTGTCTATGTTTGAACCATTCCTGTGACACTAGTTATAGATTCCGATGCTTCACTTCTGGTCTACTGTGTCCATCTGACTTTCTTATTGACGATGAAACACAGAAATTGCATCGGAATTAAACACAAAAGGCACAATGCCGAAGTAAGTACAAGAAAACTGACTCTCCTTACTGTCTATGATTTGAACCATTCCTGTGACACTAGTTATAGATTCCGATGCTACGCTTCAGGTTTACTGTATCCCTCTGACATTCTTATAGACGATGAAACACAGAAATTGCATCGGAATTAAATAGAAAAGTCACAATTCCGTCTAAAGTACAAGAAAACGGACTCTTCTTACTGTCTATGTTTGGAACCATTCCTGTGACACTAGTTATACATTCCAATGCTTCACTTCAGCTTTACTGTATCCCTCGGACCTTCTTATTGACGATGAAACACAGAAATTGCATCGGAATTAAATACAAAAGGCACAATGCCGACTTAGGTACATGAGAACAGACTCTTCTTACTGACTATGTTTGAACCATTCCTGTGACACTAGTTATAGATTCCGATGCTTCACTTCTGGTCTACTGTATCCATCTGACTTTCTTATTGACGATGAAACACAGAAATTGCATCGGAATTAAATACAAAATGCACAATGCCGACTTATATATAAGAAAACTGACACTTCTTACTCTTTATGCTTTGAACCATTCCTGTGACATTAGTTATGGATTCCGATGCATCACTTCAGGTTTACTGTATCCCTCTGACCTTCTTATTGACGATAAAACACAGGAATTGCATCGGAAATAAATACAAAAGGCACAATGATGACTCAAGTACAAGAAGACTGGCTCTTCTTACTGTCTATATTTTGAACCTATCCTGTGAGACAAGTTTTAGATTCCGATGCTTGACTTTAGGTTTACTGTAACCCATGGATATTCTTATTGACGATGAAAAACAGAAATTGCATCGGAATTAAATACAAAAGGCACAATGCCGACTTAAGCACAAGGAAACTGAGTCTTCTTACTGTCTATGTTTTGAACCATTCCTGTGACACTAGTTATAGATTCCGATGCTTCACTTCTGCTTTACTGTATCCCTCCGCCCTTCTTATTGACGATGAAACACAGAAACTGCATCGGAATGAATTAGAAAAGGCACAATGCCGACTTAAGTACAAGAAAACTGACCCTTCTTTCTGTGTATGTTTTGATCCTTTCCTGTAAGACCGGTTTTAGATTCCGATGCTTCACTTCCGGTTTACTGTATCCCTCTGACCTTCTTATTGACGACGTAACACAGAAACTGCATGGGAATTAAGTAGAAAGGGCACAATGACAACTTAAGTACAAGAAAACTGACTCTTCTTACTGTCTATGTTTTGAATCATTCCTGTGACACTAGTTATAGATTCCGATGCATCACTTTAGGTTTACTGTATCCCTCTGACCCTGTTATTGACGATGAAACACAGAAATTTCTTCGGAATTAAATACAAAAGGCACAATGCCGACTTCAGTATAAGAAAACTGACTCTTCTTACTTTGAACCATTCCTGTGACACTAGTTATATATTCCGATGCTTCACTTCAGGTTTACTGTTTCCCTCGGACCTACTTATTGACGATGAAACACAGAAATTGCATCGGAATTAAATACAAAAATCACAATGCCAAATCAAGTACAAGAAGACTGGCTCTTCTTACTGTCTATGTTTTGAACCTTTTCTATGAAACCTGTTTTAGATTCCGATGCTTCACTCACGTTTACTGTATTCCTTGGCCAGTCTTATTGACGACGAAACACAGAAATTGCATCGGAATTACATAGAAAAGGCACAATGCCGACTTAAGTACAAGAAAACTGACTCTTCTTACTGTCTATGTTTTGAACCATTCCGGTGACACTAGTTATAGATTCCGATGCTTCACTTCAGGTTTACTGTATCCCTCTGACGGTCTTATTGCCGATGAAACACAGAAATTGCATCGGAATTAAATACAAAAGGCACAATGCAGACTCAAGTACAAGAAGACTGGCCCTTCTTACTGTCTATGTTTTGAAACTTTCCTGTGAGACCGGTTATAGATTCCGATGCTTCACTTCAGGTTTACTGTATCTCTCTGACCTTCTTATTGACGATGAAACACAGAAATTGCATCGAAATTAAATACAACAGGCACAATGCCGACTTAAGTACAAGTAAACTGACTCTTCTTAATGTCTATGTTTTGAACCATTCCTGTGACACTAGTTATAGATTCCGATGCTTCACTTCAGGTGTACTGTAAGCCTCTGACCTTCTTATTGACGATGAAACACAGAAATTGCTTCGGAATTAAATACAAAAGGCACAATGCCGACTTAAGTACAAGAAGATTGATTCTTCTTACAGTCTACGTTTTGAACCATTCCTGTGACACTAGTTATAGATTCCGAAGCTTCACTTCAGGTTTACTGTATCGCTCTGACTTTCTTATTGACGATGAAACACAGAAATTGCATCGGAATTAAATACAAAAGACACAATGCCGCCTCAAGTACAAAAAGACTGGCTCTTCTTACTGTCTATGCATTGAACCTTCCCTATGACACCGGTTTTAGATTCCGATCCTTCACTTCAGGTTTACTGTATCCCTTGGCCATTCTTATTGACGACGAAACACAGAAATTGCATCGGAATTAAATTGAAAAGGTTCAATGCCGGGTTAAGTACAAGAAAACTGTCTCTTCTTACAGTCTATGATTTGAACCATTCCTGTGACACTAGTTATTGATTCCGATGCTTCACTTCAGGTTTACTGTATCACTCTGACCTACCCATTGACGATGAAACACAGATATTGCATTGGAATTAAATACAAAAGGCACAATGCCGACTTAAGTACAAGTAAACTGACTCTACTTACTGTCTATGTTTTGAACCATTCCTGTGACTCTAGTTATAGTTTCCGCTGCTTCACTTCAGGTTTACTGTATCCCTCCAACCTTCTTATTGACGATGAAACACAGAATTGCATCGGAATTAAATAGAAAAGGCACAATGCCGACTTATGTACAAGAAAACTGACTCTTCTTACTGTCTATGTTTTGAACCATTCCTGTGACACTAGTTATAGATTACGATGCTTCACTTCAGGTTTACTGTATCCCTCTGACCATCTTATTAACCATGAAACACAGAAATTGCATCGGAATACAAGCAAAAAGCACAATGCCGACTTAAGTACAAGAAGACTGACTCTTCTTAATGTCTACGTTTTGAACCATTCCTGTGAAACTAGATATAGATTCCGATGCTTCACTTCAGGTTTACTGTATCCTACTGACCTTCTCATTGACGATGAAACACAGAAATTGCATCGGAATTAAATACAAAAGGCACAATGCCGACTCAAGTACAAGAAGACTGGCTCCTCTTACTGTCTATGTTTGAACCTTTCCTGTGAGACCGGTTTTAGATTCCGATGTTTCACTTCAGGTTTACTGTATCCCTTGGCCCTTCTCATTGACGTCGAAACACAGAAATTGCTTCGGAATTAAATAGAAAAGGCACAATGCCGACTTAAGTACTAGAAAACTGACTCTTCTCACTGTCTATGTTTTGAACCACTCCTGTTACACTAGTTATACATTCCGATGCTTCACTTCAGGTTTACTGTATCCCTGTGACCTTCTTATTGACGATGAAACACAGAAATTGCATTGGAAATAAATACAAAGGCACTTTGACAACTCATGTACAGGAAGACTGTCTCTTCTTACTGTCAATGTTTTCAACCTTTCCTGTGAGACCAGTTTTAGATTACGATGCTTGACTTCAGGTTTACTGTATCCCTTGGACCTTCTTATTGACGATGAAACACAGAAATTGCATCGGAAATAAATACAATGTCACAATGCCGACTTAAGTACAAGAAAACTCTTTTCTTACTGTGCTTTAACCATTCCTGTGACAATATTTATAGATTCTGATGCTTCACTTCAGGTTTACTGTATCCCTCCGACCTTCTTATTGACGATGAAACACGGAAATTGCGTCGGAAGTAAATACAAAAGGCACAATGCCGACTTACGTGCATGAGAACTGACTCTTCTTACTGTCTATGTTTTGAACCATTCCTGTGACACTAGGTATAGATTACGATGCTTCACTTTAGGTCTACTGCATCCCTCTGACCTTCTTATTGACAATGAAACCAAGAAATTGCATCGGAATTAAATACAAAAGGCACAATGCCGACTTAAGTACAAGAAAACTGACTCTTCTTACTGTCTATGTTTTGAACCATTCCTGTGACACTAGTTATATATTCCGATGCTTCACTTCAGGTTTACTGTATCCCTCGGACCTTCTTATTGATGATGAAACACAGAAATTGCATCGGAATGAAATAAAAAAGGCACAATGCCGACTCAAGTGCAAGCAGGCTGGCTCATCTTACTGTCTATGTTTTGAACCATTCCTGTGACACTAGTTATAGATTCCGATGCTTCACTTCAGGTTAACTGTATCCCTCTGACCTTCTTATTGACGATGAAACACAGAAATTGCGTCGGAAGTAAATACAAATGGCACAGTGCCGTCTCAAGTACAAGAAGGCTGGCACATCTTACTGTCTATGTTTTGAACCATTCCTGAGACACTAGTTATAGATTCCGATGCTTCACTTCAGGTTTACTGTATCCCTCTGACCTTCTTATTGACGATGAAACACAGAAATTGCATCTTAATTAAATACAAAAGGCAGAATGCCGACTTAAGTACAAGGAAACTGACTCTTCTTACTGTCTATGTTTTGAACCATTCCTGTGACACTAGTTATAGATTCCGATGCTTCACTTCAGGTTTACTGTATCCCTCTGACCTTCTTATTGACGGTGAAACACAGAAATTGCATCGGAAATAAATACAAAAGGCACAATGCCGACTCAAGTACAAGGCGGCTGGCTCATCTTACTGTCGATGTTTTGAACCATTTCTGTGACACTAGTTATAGATTCCGATGCTTCACTTCAGGTTTACTGTATCCCTCTGACATTCTTATTGACGATAAAAACAGAAATAGCATCGGAATGAAATAGATTAGGCACAATGCCGACTTAAGTACAAGAAAACCGACTCTTCTTACTGTCTATGATTTGAACCATTCCTGTGTCAGTAGTTATACATTCCGATGCTTCCCTTCAGGTTTACTGTATCCCCCGAGCCTTCTTATTGACGATGAAACACAGAAATTGCATCGGATTTAAATACAAAAGGCACAATGCCGACTTAGGTACATGAGAACTGACTCTTCTTACTGTCTATGTTTGAACCATTCCTGTGACACTAGTTATAGATTCCGATGCTTCACTTCTGGTCTACTGTGTCCATCTGACTTTCTTATTGACGATGAAACACAGAAATTGCATCGGAATTAAACACAAAAGGCACAATGCCGAAGTAAGTACAAGAAAACTGACTCTCCTTACTGTCTATGATTTGAACCATTCCTGTGACACTAGTTATAGATTCCGATGCTACGCTTCAGGTTTACTGTATCCCTCTGACATTCTTATAGACGATGAAACACAGAAATTGCATCGGAATTAAATAGAAAAGTCACAATTCCGTCTAAAGTACAAGAAAACGGACTCTTCTTACTGTCTATGTTTGGAACCATTCCTGTGACACTAGTTATACATTCCAATGCTTCACTTCAGCTTTACTGTATCCCTCGGACCTTCTTATTGACGATGAAACACAGAAATTGCATCGGAATTAAATACAAAAGGCACAATGCCGACTTAGGTACATGAGAACAGACTCTTCTTACTGACTATGTTTGAACCATTCCTGTGACACTAGTTATAGATTCCGATGCTTCACTTCTGGTCTACTGTATCCATCTGACTTTCTTATTGACGATGAAACACAGAAATTGCATCGGAATTAAATACAAAATGCACAATGCCGACTTATATATAAGAAAACTGACACTTCTTACTCTTTATGCTTTGAACCATTCCTGTGACATTAGTTATGGATTCCGATGCATCACTTCAGGTTTACTGTATCCCTCTGACCTTCTTATTGACGATAAAACACAGGAATTGCATCGGAAATAAATACAAAAGGCACAATGATGACTCAAGTACAAGAAGACTGGCTCTTCTTACTGTCTATATTTTGAACCTATCCTGTGAGACAAGTTTTAGATTCCGATGCTTGACTTTAGGTTTACTGTAACCCATGGATATTCTTATTGACGATGAAAAACAGAAATTGCATCGGAATTAAATACAAAAGGCACAATGCCGACTTAAGCACAAGGAAACTGAGTCTTCTTACTGTCTATGTTTTGAACCATTCCTGTGACACTAGTTATAGATTCCGATGCTTCACTTCTGCTTTACTGTATCCCTCCGCCCTTCTTATTGACGATGAAACACAGAAACTGCATCGGAATGAATTAGAAAAGGCACAATGCCGACTTAAGTACAAGAAAACTGACCCTTCTTTCTGTGTATGTTTTGATCCTTTCCTGTAAGACCGGTTTTAGATTCCGATGCTTCACTTCCGGTTTACTGTATCCCTCTGACCTTCTTATTGACGACGTAACACAGAAACTGCATGGGAATTAAGTAGAAAGGGCACAATGACAACTTAAGTACAAGAAAACTGACTCTTCTTACTGTCTATGTTTTGAATCATTCCTGTGACACTAGTTATAGATTCCGATGCATCACTTTAGGTTTACTGTATCCCTCTGACCCTGTTATTGACGATGAAACACAGAAATTTCTTCGGAATTAAATACAAAAGGCACAATGCCGACTTCAGTATAAGAAAACTGACTCTTCTTACTTTGAACCATTCCTGTGACACTAGTTATATATTCCGATGCTTCACTTCAGGTTTACTGTTTCCCTCGGACCTACTTATTGACGATGAAACACAGAAATTGCATCGGAATTAAATACAAAAATCACAATGCCAAATCAAGTACAAGAAGACTGGCTCTTCTTACTGTCTATGTTTTGAACCTTTTCTATGAAACCTGTTTTAGATTCCGATGCTTCACTCACGTTTACTGTATTCCTTGGCCAGTCTTATTGACGACGAAACACAGAAATTGCATCGGAATTACATAGAAAAGGCACAATGCCGACTTAAGTACAAGAAAACTGACTCTTCTTACTGTCTATGTTTTGAACCATTCCGGTGACACTAGTTATAGATTCCGATGCTTCACTTCAGGTTTACTGTATCCCTCTGACGGTCTTATTGCCGATGAAACACAGAAATTGCATCGGAACTAAATACAAAAGGCACAATGCAGACTCAAGTACAAGAAGACTGGCCCTTCTTACTGTCTATGTTTTGAAACTTTCCTGTGAGACCGGTTATAGATTCCGATGCTTCACTTCAGGTTTACTGTATCTCTCTGACCTTCTTATTGACGATGAAACACAGAAATTGCATCGAAATTAAATACAACAGGCACAATGCCGACTTAAGTACAAGTAAACTGACTCTTCTTAATGTCTATGTTTTGAACCATTCCTGTGACACTAGTTATAGATTCCGATGCTTCACTTCAGGTGTACTGTAAGCCTCTGACCTTCTTATTGACGATGAAACACAGAAATTGCTTCGGAATTAAATACAAAAGGCACAATGCCGACTTAAGTACAAGAAGATTGATTCTTCTTACAGTCTACGTTTTGAACCATTCCTGTGACACTAGTTATAGATTCCGAAGCTTCACTTCAGGTTTACTGTATCGCTCTGACTTTCTTATTGACGATGAAACACAGAAATTGCATCGGAATTAAATAAAAAAGGCACAATGCCGCCTGAAGTACAAAAAGACTGGCTCTTCTTACTGTCTATGCATTGAACCTTCCCTATGACACCGGTTTTAGATTCCGATCCATCACTTCAGGTTTACTGTATCCCTTGGCCATTCTTATTGACGACGAAACACAGAAATTGCATCGGAATTAAATAGAAAAGGTTCAATGTCGGGTTAAGGACAAGAAAACTGACTCTTCTTACAGTCTGTGATTTGAACCATTCCTGTGACACTAGTTATTGATTCCGATGCTTCACTTCAGGTTTACTGTATCACTCTGACCTACCCATTGACGATGAAACACAGATATTGCATTGGAATTAAATACAAAAAGCACAATGCCGACTTAAGTACAAGTAAACTGACTCTACTTACTGTCTATGTTTTGAACCATTCCTGTGACATTAGTTACAGATTCTGATGCTTCACTTCAGGTTTATTGTATCCCTCTGACCTTCTTATTGACGATGGAACAAAGAAATTGCATCGGAATTAAATACAAAGGGCACAATGCCTACTTAAGTACAAGAAAACTAACTCTACTTACTGTCTATCTTTTGAACCATTCCTGTTACACTAGTTATAGATTCCGATGCTTCACTTCAGGTTTACTGTATCCCTCTGACCTTCTTATTGACGATGAAACACAGAAATTGCATCGGAATTAAATACGAAAGGCACAATGCCGACTTGAGTACAAGTTAACTGACTCTTCTTACTGTCTATGCTTTGCACCATTCCTGTGACATTAGTTACAGATTCTGATGCTTCACTTCAGGTTTACTGTATCCCTCTGACCTTCTTATTGACGATGAAACACAGAAATTGCATCGGAATTATATACGAAAGGCACAGTGCCGACTTAAGTACAAGTATACTGACTCTTATTACTGTCTATGTTTTCAACCATTCCTGTGACACTAGTTATAGATTCCGATGCTTCACTTCAGGTTTACTGTATCCCTCTGACCTTCATATTGACGATGACACACAGAAATTGCATCGGAATACAAACAAAAGGCACAAAGCCGGCTTAAGTACAAGAAGACTGACTCTTCTTACTGTCTCCGATTTGAAAAATTCCTGTGACACTAGTTATAGATTCCGATGCTTCACTTCAGGTTTACTGTATCCCTCTGGCTTTCTTACTGACGATGAAACACTGAAATGGCATCGGAATTAAAGAAAAAATTCGCAATGCCGACTGAAGTACAAAAAGACTGGCTCCTCTTACTGTCTATGTTTTGAACCTTTCCTATGAGACCGGTTTTAGATTCCGATGCTTCACTTCAGGTTTACTGTATCCCTTGGCCCCTCTTATTGACGACGAAACACAGAAATTGCATCGGAATTACATAGAAAAGGCACAATGCCGACTTAAGTACAAGAAAACTGACTCTTCTTACTGTCTATGTTTTGAACCATTTCTGTGACACTAGTTATAGGTTCCGATGCATCACTTCAGGTTTACTGTTTCCCTCTGACCTTGTTATTGACGATGAAACACAGAAATTACATCAGAATTAAATACAAAAAGCACAATGCCGACTTAATTATAGGAAAACTGACACTTCTTACTGTCTATGCTTTGAAACATTCCTGTGACACTAGATATGGATTCCTATGCTTCACTTCACGTTTACTGTATCCCTCTGACCTTCTTATTGACGATGAAACAGAGAAATTCCATCGGAAATAAATACAAAAGACACAGTGCCGCCTCAAGTACAAAAAGACTGGCTCTTCTTACTGTCTATGATTTGAACCTTTCCTATGGGACCATTTTTAGATTCCGAAGCTTTACTTCAGGTTTACTGTATTCCTTGGCCATTCTTATTGACGACGAAACACGGAAATTGCATCGGAATTAAACAGAAAAGGCACAATGCCTACCTAAGTACAAGAAAACTGACTCTTCTTACTGTCTATGTTTTGAACCATTGCTGTGACACTAGTTATAGATTCCGATGCTTCACTTCAGGTTTACTGTATCCCTCTGACCGTCTGATTGACGATGAAACACAGAAAATGCATCGGAATTAAATACAAAAGACAAAATGCAGACTCAAGTACAAGAAGACTGGCTCTTCTTACTGTCTATGTTTTGAAACTTTTCTATGAAACCGGTTTTAGACTCCGATGCTTCACTTCAGGTTTACTGTATTCCTTGGCCAGTCTTATTGACGACGAAACACAGAATTTACATCGGAATTACATAGAAAAGGCACAATGCCGACTTAAGTACAAGAAAACTGACTCTTCTTACTGTCTATGATTTGAACCATTCCGGTGACACTAGTTATAGATTCCGATGCTTCACTTCAGGTTTACTGTATCCCTCCGATCTTCTCATTGACGATGAAACACAGAAATTGCATCGGACTTAAATAGAAAAGGCACAATGCCGACTTAAGTACAAGAAAACTGACTCTTCTTACTGTCTATGTTTTTATCCATTCCTGGGACACTACTTATAGATTCCGTTGCTTCACTTCAGGTTTAATGTATACCTCTGACCTTCTTATTGACGATGAAACACAGAAATTGCTTCGGAATTAATTACAAACGGCACAATGCCGATTTAAGTACAAGAAAACTGACTCTTCTAACTGTCTATGTTTTGAACCATTCGTGTGACATTAGTTACTGATTCTGATGCTTCGCTTCAGGTTTACTGTATCCCTCTGACCTTCTCATTGACGATGAAACAAAGAAAATGCATCGGAATTAAATACCAAAGGCACAATGCCGACTGATGTACAAGAAAACTGATTCTTCTTACTGTTTATGTTTGAACCAATCCTGTGACACTAGTTATAGATTCCGATGCTTCACTTCAGGTTTACTGTATCCCTCTGACCTTCTTATTGACGATGAAACACAGAAATTGCATCGGAATTAAATACAAAAGGCACAGTGCCGACTTAAGTACAAGAAAACTGACTCTTCTTACTGTCTATGTTTGAACCATTCCTGTGACTCTAGTTATAGATTCCGATGCTTCAATTCAGGTTTACTGTGTCCCTCTGACCTTCTTATTGACGATGAAACACAGAAATTGCATCGGAGTTAAATACAAATGGCACAATGCCGACTTAAGTACAAGGAAATTGACTCTTCTTACTGTCTATGTTTTCAACCATTCCTGTGACACTAGTTATAGATTCCGATGCTTCACTTCAGGTTTACTGTATCCCTCTGACCTTCTTATTGACGATCAAAAACACAGAAATTGCATCGGAGTTAAATACAAAAGGCACAATGACGACTTAAGTACAAGAAAACTGACTCTTCATACTGTCTATGTTTTGAACCATTCCTGTGACACTAGTTATAGATTCCGATGCTTCACTTCAGGTTTACTGTATCCCTCTGACCTTCCTATTGACGATGAAACACAGAAATTGCATCGGAGTTAAATACAAAAGGCACAATGCCGACTTAAGTACAAGAAAACTGACTCTTCTTACTGTCTATGTTTTGAACCTTTCCTGTGACACTAGTTATAGATTCCGAAGCTTCACTTCAGGTTTACTGTATCCCTCTGACCTTCTTATTGACGATGAAACACAGAAATGGCATCGGAATTACATACAAAAAGCACAATGCCGACTTATGTACCAGAAAACTGACTCTTCTTACTGTCTATGTTTTGAACCATTCATTTGACACTAGTTATAGATTCCGATGCTTTACTCCAGGTTTACTGTATCCCTCTGACCTTCTTATTGACGATGAATCACAGAAATTGTTTCGGAATTAAATACAAAAGGCACAATGCCGACTTCAGTACAAGAAAACTGACGCTTCTTACTGTCTATGTTTTGATCCATTCCTGTGTCACTAGTTATAATTTCCGATGCTTCACTTCAGGTTTACTGTATCCCTGTGACCTTCTTATTGATGATGAAACATAGAAATTGCATCGGAATTAAATAGAAAGGGAACAATGCCGACTTAAGTACAAGAAAATTGACTCTTCTTACTGTCTATGTTTTGAACCATTACTGTGACACTAGTTATAGATTCCGATGCTTCTTTTCAGGTTTACTGTATCCTTCTGAAAATCTTATTGTTGATGAAACACAGATATAGCATCGGAATTATATACAAAAGGCACAATGCCTACATAAGTACAAGAAAACTGACACTTCTTACTGTCAATGATTTGAACCATTCCTGTGACACTAGTTATAGTTTCCGATGCTTCTCTTCATGTTTACTGTATCCCTCTGACCTTCTTATTGACGATGAAACACAGAAATTGCATCGGAATTAAATACAAAAGGCACAATGCCGACTTAAGTACAAGAGAACAGACTCTTCTTACTGTCTATGTTTTGAACCAGTCATGTGACACTAGGCATGGCGTCCGATGCTTCACTTCAGGTTTACTGTATCCATCCGACCTTCTTATTAGCGATGAAACACAGAATTTGCATCGGAATTAAATACAAAAGGCACAATGCCGACTTATGTACAAGAAAACTGACTCTTCTTACTGTCTACGTTTGAACCATTCGTGTGACACTAATTATAGATTCCGATGCTTCACTTCAGGTTTACTGTATCCCTCTAACCTTCTTATTGACGATGAAACACAGAAATTGCATCGGAATTAAATACCAAAGGCACAATGCCGACTGATGTACCAGAAAACTGATTCTTCTTACTTTTTATGTTTGAACCATTCCTGTGACACTAGTTATAGTTTCCGATGCTTCATTTCAGGTTTACTGTATCCCTCTGACCTTCTTATTGACGATGAAACACAGAAATTGCATCGGAATTAAATACAAAAGGCACAATGCCGACTTAAGTACAAGAAAACTGACTCTTCTTACTGTCTATGTTTTGAACCTTGCCTGTGACACTAGTTATCGATTCCGATGCTTCACTTCAGGTTTACCGTATCCCTCTGACCTTCTTATTGACGATGAAACATAGAAATTGCATCGGAATTAAATAGAAAGGGAACAATGCCGACTTAAGTACAAGAAAATTGACTCTTCCTACTGTCTATGTTTTGAACCATTCCTGTGACACTAGTTTTAGATTCCGATGCTTCACTTCAGGTTTACTGTATACCTCTGATTTCCTTATTGACGATGAAACACAGAAGTTGCATCTTAATTAAATACTAAAGCACAATGCCAATTTAAGTACAAGAATACTGACTCTTCTTATTGTCTATGCTTTGAACCATTCCTGTGACACTAGTTATAGATTCCGATGCTTTACTTCAGGTTTACTGTGTCCCTCTGACCTTCTTATTGACGATCAAACACAGAAATTTCATCGGAATTAAATACAAAAGGCACAATGCCGACTCAAGTACAAGAAGACTGGCTCTTCTTACTGAAAATGATTTGAACCATTCCTGTGACACTAGTTATAGATTCCGATGCTTCACTTCAAGCTTACTGTGTCCCTCTGACATTCTTCATGACTATAAAGCACAGAAATTGCATCGGAATTAAATACAAAAGGCACAATGCCGACCCAAGTACACGAAGACTGGCTCTTCTTACTGTCTATGTTTTGAACCTTTCCTGGGAGACCGGTTTTAGATTCCGATGCTTCACTTCAGGTTTACTGTATCCCTCTGACCGTCTTATTGACGATGAAACATAGAAACTGCATCGGGATTAAATACAAAGGGCACATTGCCAACTTAAGTACAAGATAACGGACTCTTCTTACAGTCTATGCTTTGAACCATTTATGTGACACTAGGTATAGATTCCGATATTTCACTTAAGGTTTACTGTATCCCTCTGACCTTCTTTTTGACGATGAAACACAGAAATTGCATCGGAATTAAATGCAAAAGGCACAATACCGACTCAAGTACAAGAACACTGGCTTTTCTTACTGTCTATGTTTGGAACCTTACCTGTGAGACCGGTTTTAGATACCGATGCATCACTTCTGGTTTACTGTATCCCGTGTACCTTCTTATTGACGACGAAACGCAGAAATTGCATCGGAAATGAATACAAAAGGCACAATGCCGACTTAAGTACAAGAAAACTGACACTTCTTACTGTCTATGTTTTGCACCATTCCTGTGACACTAGTTATAGATTCCGATGCTTCACTTCAGGTTTACTGTAACCCTCTGACCTTCTTATAGACGTTGAAACACAGAAATTGCATCGGAACTACATACAAAAGGCACAATGCCGACTTAAGTACAAGAAGACTGACTCTTCTTACTGTCTACGGTTTGAACCATTCCTGTGACACTAGTTATAAATTCCGATGCGTCACTTCAGGTTTACTATATCCCTCTGACCTTCTTATTGACGATGAAACACAGAAATTGCATCGGAATTAAATAGAAAAGGCATAATGCCGACTTAAGTCCAAGAAAACTGACTCTCCTTACTGTCTACGGTTTGAACCATTCCTGTGACACTAGTTATAAATTCCGATGCGTCACTTCAGGTTTACTATATCCCTCTGACCTTCTTATTGACGATGAAACACAGAAATTGCATCGGAATTAAATACAAAAGGCACAATGCCGACTCAAGTACAAGTAGACTGACTCTTCCTACTGTCTATGATTTGAACCATTCCTGTGACACTAGTTTTAGATTCCGATGCTTCACTTGAGGTTTACTGTATCCCTCTGACCTCCTTGTGACGATGAAACACAGAAATTGCATCTTAATTAAATACAAAACCACATTGCCGATTTAAGTACAAGAATGCTGACTCTTTTTATTGTCTATGTTTTGAACCATTCCTGTGACACTAGTTATAGATTCCGATGCTTCACTTCAGGTTTACTGTATCCAGCTGACCTTATCATTGTCGTTGAAACACAGAAATTGCATCGGAATTAAATACAAAAGGCACAATGCCGACTTAAGTACAAGAAGGCGGACTCTTCTTACTGTCTATGTTTTGAACCATTCCTGTGACACTAGTTTTAGCTTCCGATACCTCACTTCAGTTTTACTGTATCCCTCTGACCTTCTTATTAACGATGAAACACAGAAATTGCATCGGAATTACATACAAGAGGCACAATGCCGATTTAAGTACAAGAAGACTGACTCTTCCTACTGTCTGTGTTTTGAACCATTCCTGTGACACTAGTTATTGATTCCGATGCTTCACTTCAGGTTTACTGTATCCCTCTGACCGTCTTATTGACGATGAAACACATATATTGCATCGTTATTAAATAGAAAAGGCACAATGCCGACTCAAGTACAAGAAGTCTGGCTCTCCTCACTGTCTATGTTTTGATCCTTTTCTGTGACACTAGTTATAGATTCCGATGCTTCACTTCAGGTTTACTGTATCCAGCTGACCTTATTATTGACGATGAAACACAGAAATTGCATCGGAATTAAATACAAAAAGCACAATGTCGACTGAAGTACAAGAAGACTGACTCTTCTTACTGTCTATGTTTTGAACCATTCCTGAGACACTAGTTATAGATTCCGATGCTTCACTTAAGTTTTACTGTATCCCTCTGACCTTCTTATTGACGATGAAACACAGATATTGCATCGGAATTAGATACAAAACGCACAATGCCGACTTAATTACAAGAAGACTGACTCTTCCTACTGTCTATGTTTTGAACCATTCCTGTGACACTATTTATTGATTCCGATGCTTCACTTCAGATTTACTGTATCCCTCTGACCGTCTTATTGACGACGAGACACAGATTACTGCATCGGAATTAAATACAAAAGGCACAATGTCGACTCAAGTACAAGAAGACTGGCTCTTCTTATTGTCTATAATTTGAACCTTTCCTGTGAGACCGGTTTTAGATTCGGATGCTTCATTTCAGGTTTACTGTATCCCTTGGACCTTCTTATTAACGACGAAACACGGAAATTGCATAGGAATTAAATAGAAAATGCAGAATGCCGACATAAGTACAAGAAAACTGACTCTTCTTCCTGTCTATATTTTGAACCGTTCCTGTGACACTAGTTATAGATTCCGATGTTTCACATCAGGTTTACTGTATCCCTCTGACCTTCTTATTGAAGATGAAACACAGAAATTGCATCAGAAGTATATACAAAAGGCACAATGCCGACTCAAGTACAAGAAGACTTACTCTTCTCACTGTCTATGTTTTGAACCATTCCTGTGACTCTAGTTATAGATTCCGATTCTTCACTTCATGTTTACTGTATCCCTTGGACCTTCTTATTGACGACGAAACACAGAAATTGCATCGGAATTAAATAGAAAAATCACAATGCCGACCTAAGTACAAGAAAACTGACTCTTCTTACTATCTATGTTTTGAACCATTCCTGTGACACTAGTTATTGATTCCGATGCATCGCTTCAGGTTTACTGTATCCCTCTGATTTTGTAATTGACGTTGAAACACAGAAAATGCATCGGAATTAAATACAAAAGGCACAGTGCCGACTGAAGTATAAGAAAACAGACTCTTCTTACTGTCTATGCTTTGAAACATTCCTGTGACACTAGTTATAGATTCCGATGCTTCACTTCAGGTTTACTGTATCCCTCTGACCATCTTATTGACGATGAAACACAGAAATTGCATCGGAATTAAATACAAAAGGCACAATGCCGACTCAAGTACTAGTAGACTGACTCTTCCTACTGTCTATGTTTTGAACCATTCCTGTGACACTAGTTTTAGATTCCGATGCTTCACTTCAGGTTTACTGTATACCTCTGACCTCCTTATTGACGATGAAACACAGAAGTTGCATCTTAATTAAATACAAAAGCACAATGCCAATTTAAGTACAAGAATACTGACTCTACTTATTGTCTATGCTTTGAACCATTCCTGTGACACTAGTTATAGATTCCGTTGCTTCACTTCTGGTTTACTGTGTCCCTCTGACCTTCTTTTTGACGATCAAACACAGAAATTTCATCGGAATTAAATACAAAAGGCACAATGCCGACTCCAGCGCAAGAAGACTTGCTCTTCTTACTGAATATGCTTTGAACCATTCCTGTGACACTAGTTATAGATTCCGATGCTTCACTTCAGGTTTACTGTGTCCCTCTGACCTACTTCTTGACGATAAAACGCAGAAATTGCATCGGAATTAAATACAAAAGGCACAATGTCGACTCAAGTACAAGAAGACTGGCTCTTCTTACTGTCTATGTTTTGAACCTTTCCTGTGAGACCGGTTTTAGATTCCGAAGATTCACTTCAGGTTTACTGTATCCCTCTGACCTTCTTATAGACGATGAAACATAGCAATTGCATCGGGATTAAATACAAAAGGCACATCGCGAACTTAAGTACAAGATAACGGGCTCTTCTTACAGTCTATGTTTGAACCACTCCTGTGACACTAGTTATAGATACCGATATTTCACTTCAGGTTTACTGTATCCCTCTGACCTTCTTATTGACGATGAAACACAGAAATTGCATCGGAATTAAATACAAAAGGCACAATGCCGACTCAAGTACAAGAACACTGGCTTTTCTTACTGTCTATGCTTTGAACCTTTCCTGTGAGACCGGTTTTAGATTCCGATGCATCACTTCAGGTTTACTGTATCCCGTGGACCTTCTTATTGACGACGAAACGCAGAAATTGCATCGGAAATGAACACAAAAGGCACAATGCCGAATTAAGTACAAGGAAACTGACACTTCTTACTGTCTATGTTTTACACCATTCCTGTGACACTAGTTATAGATTCCGATGCTTCACTTCAGGTTTACTGTATCCCTCTGTCCTTCATATTGACGATGAAACACAGAAATTGCATCGGAATTAAATAGAAAAGGCACAATGCCGACTTAAGTCCAAGAAAACTGACTCTTCTTACTGTTTATGTTTTGAACCATTCCTGGGACACTAGTTGTAGATTCCGATGCTTCACTTCAGGTTAACTGTATCCCTGTGAGCTTCTTATTGACGATGAAATACAGAAATTGCTTCAGAATTATATACAGAAGGCACAATGCCGACTCAAGTACAAGAGAACTGACTCTTCTTACTGTCTAAGATTTGAACCATTCCTGTGACACTAGTTATAGATTTCGATGCTTCACATTACGTTTACTGCATCCCTCTGACCTCCCTATTGACGATGAAACACAGAAATTGCATCGGAATTAAATACAAAAGGCACAATGCTGACTTAAGTACAAGAAGACTGACTCTTCCTACTGGCTATGTTTTGCACCATTCATGTGACACTAGTTATGGATTCCGATGCTTCACTTCAGGTTTACTGTAACCCTCTGACCTTCTTATTGACGATGAAACACAGTAATTGCGTCGGAATTAAATACAAAAGGCACAATGCCGACTCAAGTACAAGAAAACTGACTCTTCCAACTGTCTATGTTTTGAACCATTCCTGTGACACTAGTTATAGATTCCGATGCTTCACTACAGGTTTACTGTATCCAGCTGACCTTCTTAATGACGATGAATCACAGAAATTGCATCGGCAATTAATACAAAAGGCACAATACCGACTTAAGTACTAGAAAACTGACTCTTCTTACTGTCTATGTTTTGAACCAATCCTGTGACACTAGTTATAAATTCCGATGCTTCACTTCAGTTTTAATGTATCCCTGTGACCTTCGTATTGTTGATGAAACACAGTAATTGCATCGGAATGAAATACAAAACGCACAATGCCGACTTAAGTACAAGAAAACTGACTCTTCCTACTGTCTATGTTTTGAACCACTCCTGTGACACTAGTTATAGATTCCGATGCTTCACTTCAGGTTTACTGTATCTCTTTGACCGTCGTACTGACGATGAAACACAGAAATTGCATTGGAATTAAATACAAAAGGCACAATGCCGACTCAAGTACAAGAAGATTGACTCTTCCTACTGTCTATGTTTTGAACCATTCTTGTGACACTAATTATAGATTCCGATGCTTCACTTCAGGTTTACTGTATCCCTCTGACCTTCTTCTTGACGATGAGACACAGAAATTGCATCGGAGTTAAATACAAAAGGCACAATGCCGACTTAAGTACAAGGAAACTGACACTTCTTACTGTCTATGTTTTACACCATTCCTGTGACAGTAGTTATAGATCCGATGCTTCACATCAGGTTTACTGCATCCCTGTGACCTTCTTATTGACGATGAAGCACAGAAATTGCATCGGAAATAAATACAAAAGGCACAATGCCGACTTAAGTACAAGAAAACTGACTCCTCTTACTGTCTATGTTTTGAACCATTCCCGTGACACTAGTTATATATTCCGATGCTTCACTTCAATTTTAATGTATCCCTCTGAACGTCTTATTGACGATGAAACACACAAATTACATCGGAATTAAATACAAAAGGCACAATGCCGACCCAAGTACAAGTAGTCTGGCTCTTCTTACTGTCTATGTTTTGAACCTTTCTGTGAGACCGGTTTCAGATTCCGATGCTTCACTTCAGGTTTACTGTATCCCGTGGACCTTCTTACTGACGACGAACACAGATATTGCATCGGAATTATATAGAAAATGCACAATGCCGACTTAAGTACAAGAAGACTGACTCCTCCTCCTGTCTATGTTTTGAACCACTCCTGTGACACTAGTTATAGATTCCGATGCTTCACATCAGTTTTACTGTATCCTTCTGACCTTCTTATTGACGATGAAACACAGACATTGCATCGGAATTAAATCCAAAATGCACAATGCCGACCTAAGTATAGGAAAACTGACTCTTCTTACTGTTTATGTTTTGAACCATTCCTGTGACACTAGTTATAGATTCCGATGCTTAACGTCAGGTTTACTGTATCCCTGTGACCTTCTTATTATTCATGAAACACAGAAATTGCATCGGAATTAAATACAAAAGGTACAATGCCGGCTTAAGTAAAAGAAAACTGACTCTTCCTACTGTCTTTGTTTTGAACCATTCCTGTGACCCTAGTTATATATTCCGATGCTTCACTACAGGTTTACTGTATCCAGCTGACCTTCTTATTGACGATGAATCACAGAAATTGCATCGGAAATTAATACAAAAGGCACAATGCCGAATTAAGTACAAGAAGACTGACTCTTCTTACTGTCTATGTTTGAACCAATCCTGTGACACTAGTAGTAAATTACGATGCTTCACTTCAGTTCAAATGTATCCCTGTGACCTTCTTATTGTTGATGAAACACAGAAATTGCATTGGAATTAAACACAAAAGGCACAATGCCGACTTAAGTACAAGAAAACTGACTCTTCCTACTGTCTATGTTTTGAACCACTCCTGTGACACTAGTTATAGATTCCGATGCTACACTTTGGGTTTACTATATCCCTCTGACCGTCGTACTGACGATGAAACACAGAAATTGCATTGGAATTAAATACAAAAGGCTCAATGCCGACTCAAGTACAAGAAGACTGGCTCTTCTTACTGTCAATGTTTTGAACCTTTCCTGTGAGACCGGTTTTAGAATCCGATGCTTCACTTCAGGTTTACTGTATCCCTTGGACCTTCTTATTGACGACGATACACAGAAATTGCATCGGAATTAAATAGAAGAGACACAATGCCGACTCATGTACAAGAAGACTGGCAATACTTCCTGTCTATGTTTCGAACCATTCCTGTGACACTAGTTATAGATTCTGATGCTTCACTTCAGGTTTACTGTATCCAGCTGACCATCTTATTGACGATGAAAAACAGAAATTGCATCGGAATTAAATACAAAAGGCACAATGCTGACCCATGTACAAGAAGACTGGCTCTTCTTACTGTCTATGTTTTGAACCTTTCCTCTGAGACCGGTTTTAGATTCCGATGCTTCACTTCAGGTTTACTGTATCCCTTGGACCTTCTTATTGACGACGAACACAGAAATTGCATCGGAATTAAATAAAAAAGGCACAATGCCGGCTTAAGTACAAGCAAATTGACTCTTCTGACTGTCCATGTTTTTTACCATTCCTGTGACTCTAGTTATAGATTCCGATGCTCCACTTCAGGTTAACTGTATCCCTCTGACCTTCTTATTGACGATGAAACACAGAAGTTGCATCGGAATCACATACAAAAGGATTACTGTATCCCTCTGACAAGAAAACTGACTATTCTTACTGTCTATATTTTGAACCATTAATTTGACACTAGTTATAGATTCCGATGCTTCACTTCAGGTTTACTGTCGCCCTCTGACCTACTTATTGACAATGAACCACAGAAATTGCATCGGAATTAATTACAGGAGGCACAATGCCGACCTAAGTACAAGAAAACTGACTCTTCTTTTTGTTAATGTTCTCAACCATTCTTGTGACACTAGTTATAGATCCCGATGCTTTACTTCAGGTTTACTGTATCCCTGTGACCTTCTTATTGACTATGAAATACAGATATTGCATCGGAATTAAATACAAAAGGCACAATGGCGTCTTAAGTACAAGAAAACTGACTCTTCTTACTGTCTATGTTTTGAACCATTCCTGTGACACTAGTTATAGATTCCGATGCTTCACCTCAGTTTTACAGTATTCCTCTGACCTTCTTATTGACGATGAAACACTTAAATTGCATCGGAATTAAATACAAAAGGCACAATGCCGACTTAAGTACAAGAAGACTGACTCTTGTTACTGTCTATGTTTTGAACCACTCCTGTGACACTAGTTATAGATTCCGATGCTTCACTTCAGGTTTACTGTATCCCTCGGACCTTCTTATTGACGATGCAACACAGAAATCGCATCGGAATGAAATACAAAATGCACAATGCCGACTCAAGTACAAGAAGACTGGGTCTTCTTACTGTCTATGGTTTGAACCATGTCTGTGACACTAGTTATAGATTCCGATGCTTCACTTCAGGTTTACTATATCTCTCTGACCTTCTTATTGACGAAGAAACACAGATATTGCATCGGAATTAAATACAAAAGGCACAATGCCGACTTAAGTACAAGAAGACTGACCCCTCTTACTGTCTATGTTTTGAACCATTCCTGTGACACTAGTTATAGAATCCGATGCATCCCTTCAGGTTTACTGTATCCCTCTGACCTTAGTATTGACGATGAAACACAGAAATTGCATCGGAATTAAATACATAAGGCACAATGCCGACTTAAGTACAAAAAGACTGACTCTTCTTACTGTCTATGTTTTGAACAATTCCTGTGACACTAGTTACAGATTCGGATGCTTCACTGCAGGTTTACTGTATCCCACTGACCTTCTTATTGACGACGAAACACAGAAATTGCATCGGAATTAAATACAAAAGACACAATGCCGACTTAAGTACAAGAAAACCGACTCTTCTTACTGTCTATGTTTTGAACCATTCCTGTGACACTAGTAATAGATTCTGATGCTTCACGTCTGGTTTATTGTATACCTCTGAGCTTCTTATTGACGATGAAACGCAGATATTGCATCAGAGTTATATACAAAAGGCACAATGCCGACTTAAGTACAAAAAGACTGGCTCTTCTTACTGTCTATGTTTTGAACCATTCCTGTGACACTAGTTTTTGATTCCGATACTTCACTTCAGGTTTACTGTGTCCCTTGGACCTTGTTTCTGACGACGAAACAGAGAAATTGCATCGGAATTGAATAGAAGAGGCACAATGCCGACTTATGTACAAGGAAACAGACTCTTCTTAATAACTATGTTTTGAACCATTTCTGTGACACTAGTCATAGATTCCGAAGCATCACTTCAGGTTTACTGTATCCCTCTGACTCTCTTATTGACGATGAAACACAGAAAATGCATCGGAATTAAATACAAAAGCCACAATGCCGACTTAAGTACTAGAAGACTGACTCTTCTTAGTGTCTATGTTTTGAACCATTCCTGAGACACTAGTTATAGATCCCGATGCTTCACTTCAGGTTTACTGTATCCCTGTGACCTTCTTATTGACTATGAAACACAGATATTGCATCGGAATGAAATACAAAAGGCACAATGCCGTCTTAAGTACAAGCAAATTGACTCTTCTTACTGTCTATGTTTTGAACCATTCCTGTGACACTAGTTATAGATTCCGATGCTTCACTTCAGGTTTACTGTATCCCTCTGACCTTCTTATTGACGATGAAACACTTAAATTGCATCGGAATTAAATACAAAAGGCACAATGCCGCTTTACGTACAAGAAGACAGGCTCTTCTTACTGTCTATGGTTTGAACCATTTCTGTGACACTAGTTATAGATTCCTATGCTTCACTTCAGGTTTACTATATCCCTCTGACCTTCTTATTGACGAAGAAACACAGATATTGCATCGGAATTAAATACAAAAGGCACAATGCCGACTTAAGTACAAGAAGACTGACCCTTCTTACTGTCTATGGTTTGATCCATTCCTGTGACACCAGTTATAGAATCCGATGCTTCCCTTCAGGTTTACTGTATCCCTCTGACCTTCTTATTGACAACGAAACACAGAAATTGCATCGGAATTAAATACAAAAGACACAATGCCGACTTAAGTACAAGAAAACCGACTCTTCTTACTGTCTATGTTTTGAACCATTCCTGTGACACTAGTAATAGATTCTGATGCTTCACTTCTGGTTTATTGTATCCCTCTGAGCTTCTTATTGACGATGAAACACAGAAATTGCATCGGAGTTATATACAAAAGGCACAATGCCGACTTAAGTACAAGAAGACTGGCTCTTCTTACTGTCTATGTTTTGAACCTTTCCTGTGAGCCCGGCTTTAGATTACGAAGCTTCACTTCAGGTTTACAGTGTCCCTTGGACCTTGTTTCTGACGACGAAACACAGGAATTGCATCGGAATTGAATAGAAGAGGCACAATGCCGACTTATGTACAAGGAAACAGACTCTTCTTAATAACTATGTTTTGAACCGTTTCTGTGACACTAGTCATAGATTCCGAAGCATCACTTCAGGTTTACTGTATCCGTCTGACCCTCTTATTGACGATGAAACACAGAAAATGCATCGGAATTAAATACAAGAGGCACAATGCCGACTTAAGTACTAGAAGACTGACTCTTCTTAGTGTCTATGTTTTGAACCATTCCTGTGACACTAGTTAAAGATTCGGATGCTTCACTTCAGGTTTACTGTATCCCTCTGACCGTCGTATTGACGATGAAACACAGAAATTGCATCGGAATTAAATAGAAATGGCACAATGCCGACTTAAGTACAAGCAAATTGACTCTTCTTACTGTCTATGTTTTGAACCATTCCTGTGGCACTAGTTATAGATTCCGATGCTTCACTTCAGGTTTACTGTATTTCTCTGACCTTCTTATTGACGATGAAACATAGAAATTGCATCGGAATTACATACAAAAGGTTTACTGTATTCCTCTGACAAGAAAACTGACTCTTCTTACTGTCTATGTTTTGAACCATTCCTGTGACACTAGTTATAGATTCCGAAGCTTCACTTCAGGTTTACTGTGTCCCTCTGATCTTCTTATTGACGATGAACCACAGAAATTGCATCGGAATCAAATACAAGAGGCACAATGCCGACCTAAGTACAAGAAAACTGACTTTTCTTACTGTTTATGTTTTGAACCATTCCTGTGACACTAGTTATAGATTCGGATGCTTCACTTCAGGTTTACTGTACCCCTCTGACCTTAGTATTGACGATTAAACACAGAAATTGCATCGGAATTAAAAATGCCGACTTATGTATAAAAAGACTGACTCTTCTTACTGTCTATGTTTTGAACAATTCCTGTGACACTAGTTACAGATTCCGACGCTTCACTTCAGGTTTACTGTATCCCACTGATCTTCTTATTGAAGACGAAACACAGAAATTGCATCGGAATTAAATACAAAAGACACAATGCCGACTTAAGTACAAGAAAACCGACTCTTCCTACTGTCTGTGTTTTGAACCATTCCTGTGACACTAGTAATAGATTCCGATGCTTCACTTCTGGTTTATTGTATCCCTCTGAGCTTCTTATTGACGATGAAACGCAGAAATTGCATCGGAGTTATATACAAAAGGCACAATGCCGACTTATGTACAAGAAGACTGACTCTTGTTACAGTCTATGTTTTGAACCATTCCTGTGACACTAGTTTTTGATTCCGATGCATCACTTCACGTTTACTGTATGCCTCTGACCGGCGTACTGACGATGAAACACAGAAATTGCATCGGAATTAAATACAAAATGCACAATGCCGACTCAAGTACAAGAAGACTGGCTCTTCTTACTGTCTATGTTTTGAACCTTTCCTGTGAGACCGGTTTTAGATTCCGATGATTCACTTCAGGTTTAATGTATCCCTTGGACCTTGTTTCTGACGACGAAACACAGAAATTGCATCGGAATTGAATAGAAGAGGCACAATGCCGACTTATGTACAAGGAAACAGACTCTTCTTAATAACTATGCTTAGAACCATTCCTGTGACACTAGTCATAGATTCCGAAACATTACTTCAGGTTTACTGTATCCCTCTGACCCTCTTACTGACGATGAAACACAGAAAATGCATCGGAATTAAATACAAAAGGCACAATGCCGACTTAAGTACTAGAAGACTGACTCTTCTTACTGTCTATGTTTTGAACCATTCCTGTGACACTAGTTATAGATTCGGATGCTTCACTTCAGGTTTACTGTATCCCTCTGACCTTCTTATTGACGATGAAACACAGAAATTGCATCGGAATTAAAGACAAAAGACAAAATGCCGATTTAAGTACAAGAAAACTGACTCTTCTTACTATCTATATTTTGAACCATTCCTGTGTCACTAGTTATAAATTCCGATGTTTCACTTCAGTTTTAATTAATCCCTCTGACCGTCTTATTGACGATGAAACACACAAATTTCATCGGAATTAAATACAAAAGGCACAATGCCGTCACAAGTGCAAGTAGTCTGGCTCTTCTTACTGTCTATGTTTTGAACCTTTCCTGTGGGACCGGTTTTAGACTCCGATCCTTCACTTCAGG